>NW_026555334.1:19350577-19621672 GCF_029017545.1 Prosopis cineraria | reverse complement strand
TTCCTTGATGGATGATAGTTAAGAACTTCCTAAGTATGCCAAATTTTTGAAAGATTGTTGTACAAATAAAAGAAATTTAGGCCTAATGCAAGGGTACAATTACCCTCATCTGTGAGTGCTATCATGAAGCCTCAACTCCCTATAAAATGTGAGGACCCGGTTCCTTCACAATTCCATGCAAGATTGGCAACACACATTTTTCTCATGCATTGATAGACTTAGGTGCAGCCATTAATGTTATGCCTCTTTCAATTTATCATGCCTTGAGTCTTGATTGCATGCATAAGACACCTATGATATGCCAATTAGCGGATAGAAGTGTTAGAAGACCACATGGAGTAGTAGAAGACTTGTTGGTTTGTGTTAAAGGTCTATTATTTCCTGTGGATTTCTATGTGCTTGATATGTCAAAAGAAGGGAGTGGGGATGATATTTTGATTTTAGGAAGGCTATTTATGAGGACTGCCCGTACATTGATTAACATGGAAAAAGGTAGTTTGATTTTGAAATGTGGAGAGGATCATGTTATTTTTAATATATATGAAGCAATGAAACATCCTTTTGAGGATTATTCTTTGTTAGGTGTAAGTTCCATTGAGTTATTGCTTCATGATGCTTGTGAGTCTCACATGCTTGATTCTTTCTCACATGTTGATGATGATTTGTCTCTTGTTACTACTACATGTATTGATGGATGTAGTTGTCCTATTTGTTTAGAGATTGATGCATGCTTGAATGATGCAACTACTTCTTCTCATGATTTGTTTAAAATATCTCCTATGCTTGATCTTGAAATGCTTGAGAAGGGTATATCTTCTTGAGTTGTAGGTACTAAAGCCATTAAGGCCGAATCTATGAGTTTTTCTCCACTCGAGCTTGATGTTCTTAGGATTCCCAAGCTATTGGAGGAAAATTCTACACTTTCACATGTCGAGGCCGTGGCTCAAGTCCAAGCACTTGAGGACAAGTTGCAAGAAAAGGGGGAGGCTGTAAAGAAAGAAGAGGAGAAATCAAAAACAAGTGACAAGCCTAAAAGACAAGATAGTACCATGGAATATTCCACCAAATTAGACTTGAAGAAGCTCATTCCCTCTTGTGTAGAGCCACCTACCTTGGAGTTGAAGCCTTTACCATCCAATCTCAAGTATGCATATCTCATTGAGAATGAGAAGCTTCCGGTAATAATTTCTAACTCTTTATCTCTTGAGGAAGAAAATGCATTACTTGATGTGTTGAGAAAGAACATACATGCTATTGGTTGGACTTTGGCTGACATTCCTGGTATTGACCCTATTGTGTGCACACATAAAATTTTTCGTGAGGACAATGCTAAGCCCATTAGGCAACCACAAAGGAGACTTAACCCATTGATTTTAGATGTGGTAAAGAAAGAGGTTGTTAAGCTACTTAGTGCTGGGATCATCTATCCTATAGCTGACAGTGAGTGGGTGTCTCCAACCCAAGTTGTACCTAAGAAAGGGGGGATTACTGTGGTAAAAAAATGAGAAAGGAGAGCTTGTTCCAACTAGAGTTCAAAATGCTTGGAGAGTGTGCATAGACTATAGGAAGCTCAATAATGTGACTAGGAAGGACCATTTTCCTTTGCCTTTTATTGATCAAATGCTTGAGAGATTGGCTTCCAAGTCCCATTATTGCTTCCTAGATGGGTTTAGTGGGTATTTTCAGATTCCTATAGCTCCTAGTGACCAAGATAAGACTACCTTTACATGCCCCTTTGGTACATTTGCCTATAGGAGGATGCCTTTTGGTCTTTGCAATGCACCTGGTACTTTTCAAAGATGCATGATGTCCATATTTTGTGATTTTATTGAACATTGCATGGAAGTCTTTATGGATGATTTTATTGTGTATGGTGAGTCCTTTGATTCATGCTTGTATTCTTTAGATAAAGTGCTTGGTAGGTGCATTGAAAAGAAGCTTGTGCTTAACTTTGAAAAATGCCATTTCATGGTAGATAAAGGAATTGTTTTAGGCCATTTGATTTCTTCCAATGGCATAGAGGTGGATAAGGCCAAAGTAGATGTGATTGCTTCTTTGCCATATCCTGTTTGTTTGAAAGATTTGAGATCATTTTTGGGACATGCAGGCTTTTATAGGAGATTTATAAAGGGGTTTAGTGAAATTGCTTTGCCTATGTCTAAACTCTTACAAAAAGATGTTGATTTTGTTTTTGATGATGCGTGCAAAAGGAGTTTTGACACTTTGAAAAGCATGCTCATTTCCCCTCCCATTCTTAAAGCCCCAAATTGGTCTTTACCTTTTGAGTTGTCATGTGATGCTTCTAATTTTGCTGTGGGAGCTATGCTTGGTCAAAGAGAGGGCAAGTTATCATATGTGATTGCTTATGCATCTAGGACCCTAGATTCAGCTCAGGTTAATTACACCACAACTGAGAAAGAGTTGTTTGCTATTGTTTTTGCACTTGATAAATTTAGATCATATCTTCTTAACTCTAAAGTTGTTGTGTACACTGACCATGCTGCTGTGAGGTACTTGTTTAAGAAGACAGATTCTAAGCCTCGCTTGATTCGATGGGTGATCTTAATGCAAGAATTTGATGTGGAGATAAGGGATAGGAGTGGTTCTACCAATCAAGTAGCGGATCATTTGTCTAGACTACCTCATTTAAAAGCTACTATGGTAAACTCTAACCCTACTATTCCTTGTGATTCATTTCCTGATGAGGCATTGTGTGCCATTTCATCTAAGCCTCCATGGTATGCCTCTTTTGCTAACTATATTGAGTGTAGAGTCTTGCCTCCTTGTGCTTCACGTTTTGCCATTGAAAAATTGAAAAGAGAGTCTAGATTTTACATTTGGGAACCACCTTTGATGTGGAAGATTTGTAGTGATAAAGTGATTAGGAGGTGTGTTGATGATGTTGATGTGCCTTCTGTTCTTGAATTTTGTCACTCTCATGCATGTGGTGGTCATTTTAGCTCAAATAAGACAGCTAGGAAGGTTTTAGATTGTGGATTGTATTGGCCTAGCTTGTTTAAAGACTCTTATGAATTTTGTAAAGCATGCTTGAAATGTCAAAAGGTTAGTAGTTGGGGTAAGAGACATGAAATGCCTCAACAACCCATTTTATTTTGTGAGATTTTTGATGTTTGGGGCATTGACTTCATGGGTCCCTTTCCACCATCCTTTAGTTTTGAGTACATATTACTTGGTGTTGATTATGTTTCAAAGTGGATTGAAGCCATTCCTACTAGAACTTGTGATGCTAAGATTGTTTTGAAGTTTCTCAAATCTAATATTTTTTGTAGGTATGGAGTTCCTAAGGCCTTGGTAAGTGACCAAGGATCCCACTTTTGCAATAAGATGATGAAGGCTCTCTTGGGTAAATATGGAGTGCATCACAAAATCTCTACACCATATCATCCCCAAACTAATGGCCAAGCCGAAGTATCAAATAGAGAAGTCAAGAAAATCCTAACCAAGGTGGTGAACACAAATAGGAAGGATTGGTCTTTACACTTGGAGGATGCTTTGTGGGCTTATCGGACCGCTTATAAGACTCCCATTGGCATGTCTCCTTTTCGATTGGTGTATGGAAAGGCTTGCCACCTCCCTGTGGAGATAGAGCATAGGGCCTATTGGGCCATCAAGAAACTAAACTTGGATTTCCATCTTTCGGCTAAGGAGAGATTTCTTCAAATGCAAGAACTTGAGGAGCTTAGGTTGGATGCCTATGAGTCTTCTAGAATCTATAAGGAGAAAACAAGGATTCTTCATGACAAGCTAATCTTGAGGAAAAAGTTCCAAGAAGGAGATCAAGTCCTCTTGTTCCAAACAAGGTTTATTCATAAGCATGCCAAGTTGAAGTCTAAGTGGGAGGGACCATATTTAGTGATCAAGGTGTTTCCCTATGGGGTTTTGCAACTCTTGAATAAAGCCACGGGTTCCACTATGCAAATCAATGGTCACCAATGCAAGCTCTACAAAGATGCCAAATCACTTCAAAAGGAGGAGGACTTCTCTCAACATGTTTTTGAACCACCATGATAAGGTTGTATCTCTCTAACCTTGAGCTTTTACCTTCCTTTAATTGATATATTTAATGATAGGTATAGTTCAAGTGTGGGGGAGATGAACCTAGTAGGAAAATTAGAGTTTATTTGCTTTATTTGACTTCTTTGTTTTGTGTTTTGGTTTGAAAAAAAAAATATCTGCACCACACTTTTGTTATGCATTCATTATTGATCTCACCTTATTTTATCACTAGTCTATACATACATTGAGGACAATGCATGATTTAAGTGTGGGGGAGAGAAATAAACATTTTGTTTTGTTTGTTTGGTTTTGTTTGGTTTTGCAAAAAAAAATTCAAAAAAAAAATTTCTTTGTTTTGTTTTGTTTGAGGTTACTTAATTACCTAGCTCTTGAATGGATATTTTGATTCTTGAGATGTGGTAATTTTTAGGATTGAATAGGTGTGAAATGAACATTCTTTTACCTTGAATTAATGGATTAGAGTGGCATATTACCCATTCATGGAAGAGGCTAAACACTCATGTGTGATTAATTCCTTAGTGATGTTACCCTCTAGAATTTGTTTCACTTCTTAATTAAGACCATATATCTTGCACTTGTTTGATAGGAGATGAGAGATGGCATTCATAAAAAATAGCCAAGAGCTAAATAGCCAACCTATTATTATGTATTATCCTTTGTTAGCCACTTTGAGCCTTTGGTTTGATTCTTAAAAAAAAAAATATTCACCCTATTTTTCCCCAAGGAATGCATGTTACACTTTTATATGTCTTTTTAATATTCATTGCATGTCCTAGATCAAATGAGTGGATGCCTATTATCATTTCTCTATCCATTACTTCTATTGTTTTCAAAGAGTTAGGGGCAACCAAAAAAAAAAACAACAAAGATAGATTTGAAAAAAAAAAAATTAGTCAAAAAGAAAAGAAATAAAGTTGCTAGAAAAAGAAAAAAAAAAGAAGAAAAAAAAAAAGAAAAGAAAGAAAAAAAATAAAAATAAAATAAAAAGTTGCCTAGCTCATCCATTCCATTTGTTTTATTATTTCTTATCATTTCTTTCCATCCTCATTGTGTTAAGGTGTTCACTCAATTGAGTTAGGTTATGCTTTGCATATTAAGGGGATATATCTTGATTTAGCATTATTTTGATGCTAACCCTATTTTTTTTTATATACATGCATTTCTTAGACATCCTTTCATTACCCATATCACAACCTAATAAAGTCCATTTGATTCTTGATTGCAAGTGTTATTTAGTGATGGAGATGTAGAAGGGTTACAAATTCATAGTAGGGTTTATCCTAAGAAATTTTGAGTGAAATTTAATACCTTATACACTTTGAGTGATGAGAGCAAACACTTAACCTAGAGAGGCTTACTCTTTGACATTGATTCTTGGTAAGGGTTTGTTTGTGATGTGCATAATTCTTTCGTAATTATTGCCACATTGATTGATAATTTGTAGAAGTTCATGAGCTAGTATTTTAGTGACTTGAAACAATGTTTTTCTTTTATTTCTTTGTCTTATAGTTTCTTTTGGGACCTTTTTCACTTGATTTTGCCCGGAGTGCAAAAGCTAAGTGTGGGGGAATTGATAGAACACATTTGTTACCCACTTTTATTTGTCAATTAGGACCATTTTATTAATGATTTATCACCTTCAAGTGCACACATTGCATTAGATTTGGAACTTTGCCTAAGTTTCTAAGATCAGTGCACTAGGGGCATTTTGGTCCAAAAAATGAACTTTTGAGAAAATGTACAAGAAAAATTGACAAAGTGCATTTTATGTCCAGTTGATGAATGGTGAAATTATATTTTTAAAATTCATTTTAGTTTGGGAGTAATTAAATAAAAAAGTCAATACTTTCTTAAGTGTCTTAGTTTGTCATAGTTTTTGGTTTGCCTTTGTGTGAAAATTTTTATATAATTTTGTGCAGCCTGAAACTTGATTAATTTAATAAATTCTCCCTTCTAATTATGAATTTAATTCTGGACATGAATTAGATTTTATTATATCATATGCTATTTAATTGAATTATGTGATTTATGTGACATAGGTGGCATGTGACTTGTGCATCAATTGGGCAATTGAGGTCAACACTCCTTGAGGACAATGGCTGATGGTTTGCACGTGAATTATGATTATTTTGAGGGATTAGATCAGCTAAAATGATGTGGATGACACATGGGAAATTAGGCACACATTGGAATCATCTACAAACCAATAGGAAGTTGCCACCTTGCAAGTGTGACAAGGCTCCCATTTACATTTTAATTTCTTTTTCCTTATTTTAATTAAGCTTCAGCTGATGGGAGACACCAAGGAGCACGCCATTTTAAGTCCCAAATGGGATCCAACACATATCTCATTCATCTTCCACATTCTCTCTCTCTTGTTCATAGTGTTCTTCATTTTCTCTCTTTTGTTCTTCATTTTCCAGCACCCTAACCTCCATTTTCAGCCACCAAACCTCCACAAAACTCATACCATTCTTCTCCTCTCTTCATTTTCGTTCCATCCCTTCCATTTTCACAAGGATTGAAGCTCATTTCCATCATTCAAGAGCTATGGAGTTTGGCCTTCACAAGCAATCACTAGGGTTCTTGAAGATGAAGATTGGCTAAGTTTCTTTGTGGAATCCTAGAGAGATGAAGATGGAGGATGAGTCTTGAGCTTCAAATTGGCTAAGTTCTTTTGTTTCCTATCCTCTTCTCTTTTTACTAGATGGTTAGATTCCTTAATCTAGGGTCTAATCATCTTAGCTTATAAATTCTAATTTGAATTTGATGTTGATGTAAAGAGAGAGGATTGTTTCATTTAATTTCTTCCTTGGACAGCCATGACTGAATTTTGCCACTCTTTGTTTGGCACATAATCTTGTGTTTTTCAATTAGTGAATTTCTTGTGTTAATATTGCATAATCTTGTGGTGTTAATGCTTGTGTTATTGAGTAGCTTGATGATAGGAAATTAGTCGCTTATCCTCAAAATTATACTAAAGCTAACCCTAATGCAATATAGGGCCAACCCTAGGTCATCTCCCAAGGAATGGTTTTAAGTCTAATTGAAAGTTATCTAGTGAAATAAATCAACCAAAGTTTGTAGGAATTTAGTTATCTAGCTAATTATCTAAACTAATTACCTAATATGCAAGTAATTAAAATGCTAGTGAAAGTGAGTGAAATGAACTTCCCTTTTTACAATAATGGAACCTTAGAGATTAGTTGATTTTGGACTCATTATCTTCTCATGATTAGGCTAAGTTTAGCTTCCCTTTCCTCTTGACTAAAGCTGTCATGACTTAAGAAAATTATCCTAAGCCAATTAACCTAATTAGCTAACCTCCCTAGGTCTTAGATTAAAGTCCCTAGTTCAATTAACCAATTGGTGAAGACATTAGCCAAGTGATTCACTCAAGATCCTCTCTCAACAGCCATGGTCAAACACATAAATTGAGCAACCACAAGATTATGTCAAGCTACTCAACAACACAAGCATTAACACCACAAGATTATGCAATATTAACACAAGAAATTTACTAATTGAAAAACACAAGATTATGTGCCAAACAAAGAGTGGCAAAATTCAGTCATGGCTGTCCAAGGAAGAAATTAAATGAAACAATCCTCTCTCTTTACATCAACATCAAATTCAAATTAGAATTTATAAGCTAAGATGATTAAACCCTAGATTAAGGAATCTAACCATCTAGTAAAAAGAGAAGAGGATAGGAAACAAAAGAACTTAGCCAATTTGAAGCTCAAGACTCATCCTCCATCTTCATCTCTCTAGGATTCCACAAAGAAACTTAGATAATCTTCATCTTCAAGAACCCTAGTGATTGCTTGTGAAGGCCAAACTCCATAGCTCTTGAATGATGGAAATGAGCTTCAATCCTTGTGAAAATGGAAGGGATGGAACGAAAATGAAGAGAGGAGAAGAATGGTATGAGTTTTGTGGAGGTTTGGTGGCTGAAAATGGAGGTTAGGGTGCTGGAAAATGAAGAACAAAAGAGAGAAAATGAAGAACACTATGAACAAGAGAGAGAGAATGTGGAAGATGAATGAGATATGTGTTGGATCCCATTTGAGACTTAAAATGGCGTGCTCCTTGGTGTCTCCCATCAGCTGAAGCTTAATTAAAATAAGGAAAAAGAAATTAAAATGTAAATGGGAGCCTTGTCACACTTGCAAGGTGGCAACTTCCTATTGGTTTGTAGATGATTCCAATGTGTGCCTAATTTCCCATGTGTCATCCACATCATTTTAGCTGATCTAATCCCTCAAAATAATCATAATTCACGTGCAAACCATCAGCCATTGTCCTCAAGGAGTGTTGACCTCAATTGCCCAATTGATGCACAAGTCACATGCCACCTATGTCACATAAATCACATAATTCAATTAAATAGCATATGATATAATAAAATCTAATTCATGTCCAGAATTAAATTCATAATTAGAAGGGAGAATTTATTAAATTAACCAAGTTTTAGGCTGCACAAAATTATATAAAAATTTTCACACAAAGGCAAACCAAAAACTAGGACAAATTAAGACACTTAAGAAAGTGTTGACTTTTTTATTTAATTACTCCCAAACTAAAATGAATTTTAAAAATATAATTTCACCATTCATCAACTGGACATAAAATGCACTTTGTCAATTTTTCTTGTACATTTTCTCAAAAGTTCATTTTTTGGACCAAAATGCCCCTAGTGCACTGATATTAGAAACTTAGGCAAAGTTCCAAATCTAATGCAATGTGTGCACTTGAAGGTGATAAATCATTAATAAAATGGTCCTAATTGACAAATAAAAGTGGGTAACAAATGTGTTCTATCACTTGACATAATCTTGTGGTTGCTCAATTTATGTGTTTGACCATGGCTGTTGAGAGAGGATTTTGAATGAATCACTTGGCTAATGTCTTCACCAATTGGTTAATTGAACTAGGGACTTTAATCTAAGACCTAGGGAGGTTAGCTAATTAGGTTAATTGGCTTAGGATAATTTTCTTAAGTCATGACAGCTTTAGTCAAGAGGAAAGGGAAGCTAAACTTAGCCTAATCATGAGAAGATAATGAGTCCAAAATCAACTAATCTCTAGGGTTCCATTATTGTAAAAAGGGAAGTTCATTTCACTCACTTTCACTAGCATTTTAATTACTTGCATATTAGGTAATTAGTTTAGATAATTAGATAGATAACTAAATTCCTACAAACTTTGGTTGATTTATTTCACTAGATAACTTTCAATTAGACTTAAAACCATTCCTTGGGAGATGACCTAGGGTTGGCCCTATATTGCATTAGGGTTAGCTTTAGTGTAATTTTGAGGATAAGCGACTAATTTCCTACCAGTAGCCCCTCCTTTGCTTATCCTTGATAGGTTATGTTTTTCATCCGGAGCTTTCTTCCTTGCCTTTTTAGGCCTAACAAGTGCTCTATTATATTTTGGTGGCTATAAGGGAGGCACTATAGATTGTGGCCAATCCTCTTCAGTTGGTACTGCACCTATGGTTAAAGCAAAAGCTCTCATAAGTGAGTCCTTACTATAATATGTAGAAACATCATCTTCAAGTACCCTTCTCATTCGATAAATTGCAGCCACAGCATGGCCATAAGGTATGCCAGTCAAGTCCCATGCGTTGCATGTACATGTACACAATATGCTTGAAACTTTGAGATTTCAACATTATGGTCCCTTCGCACTTGATTTAAAAATGCATCAACATTCTAATTTGGTTGCTCTCTAATGTGTTCAATGTACTTATTTGACAACCATGTAGCAGTCACCCATTTATTCTCCCTTTCCTATTCACAGTAATGCTCCTTTTAGTGAAATGACTTAATTTGAAATGCATCTCCAGAATGAGTCCTTGATGCTTGTATAGTCCATCCACAATTATGCTTGCACTTTACTCTGATTCATGATGCTTCATTTTTTATATACTTGAACTCAATTCCATTCTCAATTGCATATTGCTTCAATGCTTGCCTATAAACTTTAAATTTTGCAAACTTCATACCAACTTGAAGATTGATAGGTCTCTTAAAATTACTCTTCTCATTAAACTCGTTATATGATTGCTCTTCTATTAGTTGCCATTCATCATTTGATCCAATTGGACTTGCAACCTCATCACTATCATCATAATCAAATTTAGTCCACTATGTGCATCATCTACCATAGTGCATCTTCATTCCTTATACTTCTATTCCATGACCCTCCAACTTGGTTATCATGCATCCATTGATTAACTCCTGTAGCTAGCTAATCTCTATCAAGGTTTTCAAAAAAAATAAGTCAAACTGCTCATTATTGCTCTCAAAAAATTCACACCCATTTAAATCAATTTGAATGTTTAACTGCTCCTCGTCATCACGCTCATATTGTTCCTTTTCTTCAATAATTCTTTGATCCTCCCTATATTTCGGATCTTCTTGCCTTTTAGCTATATTATCTTTCAAGATTGTTGTCATCATCTCAATAACCTAACCTACATTTTTTAAAAAAAAACATGTATATTATTAAAGAAAAATTCCATGCAAAATAGAGATGGAAATGATAACTTAATTGACATATCTAAAAATAAAAAGAAATTAAAAACCTATGATATCCAATTATCCAGGCTTTAAAAGTTTATTTATCTATTGAAATATTTTACAAGTAGTTTTTCTTTCTTTTTACTTTTTAACAAAATCAATATAAATCACTAATAGCAAAAAAAAGTACTATCTTAGAGTAGCACACATTCCATTTATAATATACCATTAACATATTCCAAGTTTAGAAAATTCCAACAAACTATAAGAAAAAAGAATTATGTTTTACCAAAAAAAAAACACTGTTGCAAACGAATCACCTTTTATTGTAAATAGTTGAAAAAAGAAAAAATAAAAGTACATATAAAAAGTTATCTACAAATAAACTAAATGCTGAAGTGCAAAAGAACAAAAATAAAAATCAATTACCTTTTACCTTGTTTGCAAATATCTTCCCAATACGTCTTTATTATTTTTGAGTGAAGTTCCAATATGTCTTTTGATTATTGTTGAATTGAATCTATACGACAGCGAGATGCCACAATAAAAGGGCATGAGGGTTTTATTCAGCAAGATGCCATGGTGAAAGGGTAGCCAGATGCGACGCTAAAAGAGTTCTGTTTTGCGTTGGTAACTGTGGTAGGGAGATAGAGGGCAGCGAGGGTTTTTCATTTTTAAAGTCAAATGACATTTTAACCCTTATGAAAAACAATATAATCTCTATATATATATATATATATTATTTGCTTATATAAGATGCCATGTAAGCTTTTATGTGTATCGTATTATCTGACATGGAAAATTATGTTAATAATATAATAGAGTTAATTAAAGGGGGGGTTTGAAAAATAGAATTAAAAGTTAGGAGGATTAATTTTAAATTTTTAAACATAAGGGAGATTATATGCAACTGCCTCAAAATTTAGAGAGGTTTTATGTATTTTGGCTAAAAGAATACTCATCGAGGTGTGGCGGCAGTAAAGGAAGATCGTGTTTCTATGGTTTAAAAGATGAATCATCAAAAATGTCTAAGTCCTTTTCTACTTCCTGATCTAAATCTACCTCTGTTAATTGATGACAAAGAACACTACTGAAAAAAATAAGTGCATAAGCCCACACTCTCTATATCGACACGTGATGATGATAGAAGACATTGTTGTTGTTCTATCAATGGTCTTCTTGTTTGAGTGTGTGTTTGAATAGCCATATAAACCGATTTTTTGAGGAAAAAAATTGATTTTTGCTTCAATTATCTAAACACCAAGTTTTTTGGCTAATCAATTTTTGGGAGAAAAATTGATTTTTTTTTTGAAAGCAGTGAATTGAAGCTTTTGTGGAAAAGCTTATCAAAACGCATTGGAAAAAATTACAAAAAAAAGCTCAAGAAAAAATTACAAAGAATGCACATAATTTAATAAAAATAAAACAAACTTTCTTCTCTTCTCTTTTTTTTCTTAATAAAATTTAAACTTTGTATCCTCAAAAAAGTTGCTAGTATAAGTTTCTATCAACCATCACCTTTCACTCAGCACTTGCTATAAAACTAATTCAAATAAAATATTAATTAGTAGAGAAAAATTAATTTAAAATTTAGAATCATGACAAAGATTGTTGCAAAAATCCAGAGAGAGAGATTTTGCATCATTTGTGACATTGCTACATTTTCTATAGTGTCAAAATTTTAAGGCAATGCTTAACATATTCGCCAGATATGGCTCATATCCATAATGTCATTAGAAATTAATTTGTATATTATCATATTCATTATTTATTGTAAAATTGATGTTTGTTATTTAAGAATTAAATCTTTCTCTTTTATTAAATTTATTTGAACTAAGATATATTAAGTTATTTATTTATGTAAATTTAATTGTTAATATTAACATAATTTGAATTTTTATAATTAATCAAATATGTAATTTAAACAATATATTTTACTTCTTAAATAAAATTGGGAGAATTTTATTTAAGTACCAGGAAAGCAACATATCTTCAGGTGGCTCCCAAAGAGTTC
This sequence comes from Prosopis cineraria, assembly GCF_029017545.1. Taxonomy (NCBI): domain Eukaryota; kingdom Viridiplantae; phylum Streptophyta; class Magnoliopsida; order Fabales; family Fabaceae; genus Prosopis; species Prosopis cineraria. Next base: position 19,609,090 of record NW_026555334.1, on the reverse strand, counting down.
CAAAATATCAGTTCAATCTTATGGGACTAAATTAAAAATAAGTTAAAAGTAGAAAAGACCAAAATACTCTTAGTTTAAATATTAAAAAAAACCACCAGCCACCATTGCTAGTGATCAGAGCTTCACTGGTGACAACCACCATCAGTAGTGGCTAAAGAATTATGGGCAATTAATTTCTCCAAAGAAGGCCAAGGTAGGTGTAAAACCCAAGATCCCTTCGTTCACTAAAAAATTTTAGACCACCAAGCCACTCAACCCATTCAATTATATAATGCATAAAATTATATATATATATATATATATATAATAAACCTTGTTTTCAAACCACTTGGTCATTATGTTACTTGTCGCGTAACTTTACTTGTTAATACCTTAACAAGACTTGTTAATTATTTAACTTTCCTTGTTAATCCCACGACTCCTACAACAAAAATAAATTACTTGTTAATCGCATAACTATACTTGTTAATACCTTAATTGGACTTGTCAATTACTTAACTCTCCTTGTCAAGTCCATAGATCCCACAACAGAGTTACATTACTTGTTAATCGCGTAACTGTCATTATTAATACCTTAATAGGACTTGTTAATTACTTAAATTTACTTGTCAAATGCATTACTCCTTCAACTGAACTGCATTACTTATTAATCATGTAACTTTACTTGTTAATTATGTAACAATACTTGTTAATTGCCTAGCTTGACTTGTTAATACCATAACAAGACTTGTTTAACTATTGTTTTGAAAAAGTAACCAAATTACTTGTTAATTGCATAACTTTACTTGTTAATTCCTCAACAATACTTATTAATTATCTATTGTCACTTGTTAAATGAATATATAATTTACATAACAAATTGAGTTTGTCAGATAACGAAAGCGATGACAGTTAGGTCTCCTTTATCAGTATTAAGCATACTTGTTAAAATATATTAGGCTTTAATTGTATAAGATCTTTCAAACCTCTAGTTTGATGAATACTGATAAGAGAGACCCAACTGTCATTGCTTTCATTATTTGACAAACTCAATTTTTTATGTAAAGTATATATTCATTTAACAAGTGACAATAGATAATTAACAAGTATTGTTAAGGAATTAACAAGTAAAGTTATGCAATTAACAACTAATTTGGTTGTTTTTTCGAAACAACAGTTAAACAAGTCTTGTTATGATATTAACAAGTCAAGTTATGCAATTAACAAATATTGTTGCGTAATGAACAAGTAACGTTACATGATTAACAAGTAATGCAGTTTGGTTAAAGAAGTCATGGATTTGACAACTAAATTCAAGTAATTAACAAGTTCTATTAAGGTATTAATAATGACAATTGCATGATTAACAAGTAATGTAGCTCTATTGTAGGAGTTACGAACTTAACAAGGAGAGTTAAGTAATTGACAAGTTCAATTAAGGTATTAACAAATATAGTTATGTGATTAACAAGTAATTTATTTTTGTTACGGGAGTCGTGGGGTTAACAAGGAAAGTTAAGTAATTAACAAGTCCTATTAAGGTATTAATATGTAAAGTTACGCAATTAACAAGTAACATAATAATCAAATGGTTTGAAAACAAGGTTTATTATATATATATATATATTTTTATCCATTATATGATTGAATGGGTTGAGTGGCTTAGTGGTCCAAAACTTTTTAATGGTCCAAAACTTTTTGGTGATCCAAAAGGTCTTGGGTTCTACACTCACCTTGGCCACCTTTGAAGAAATTAATTCTCCATAATTCTCCAGCCACTACTGATAGTGGTCCAATCAGTGGCCGAAGCTTCGACGATAGAGGTCCAATGGCTGCCATTGTCGGTAAAGCTTTGGTCACAGGCGATGATGCTCCAACGATGACGGCTGGTGGTTTTTTTAAAATATTCAAACTAAGAGTATTTTGGTCTTTTTTTACTTTTAACTTATTTTCAATTTAGTCCCAAAAGACTGAACTAATATTGTCACAATAAGAACAACCATATGATAATGGCACCATCAATTATCACGACTTACCACAAACTTATCAACTATATAACATATCAGATAAAAATGCATGATCGATTCCTCCTTATATCTTCCTTATTTTCTTCGACCAAAATCATGGGCTATAAAATCAATTAGGGCTCTGTTTGTATGAATGAACTGCCTAAGCTCACTAATTATGAGGAGTAACCTAGCCAAAGATTACTACACTCACTCTTAGACCTCAACTTCCCCCATTCTCAAATCATTAGGATGTCATAATACCCTAAGCTAGTCTCGTTAACAAACAAGTAGAGATAGCTAAGTTCAAGTTCCTTGAGAAACTATGAAACAATTCCTCGACAAACAGGGGGACAAGGCTAGCCTTCATTCACTGAAAGGTGACAATTAATACCATATAGATTTATCTTCTGCTCTCCCTAGGTGAACTCCCACCAAACCATCATGCAATATATGATACTCACTCATTTCACAAATTCACAAACACTAATAACTCATTGGGTTGCAATAATAAACTAACCCCTATAAGCATCTTTAATAATTTAGTAATTACTCTTCCTTTCAAACTCAACTACATATTCACTATATCACACAATCATCATATCACTTGTAATCTACTTACACAATCATCATATCAACTTCTCATTTAACACAAAATTGTAATATGAAATCATTTCATGTTTAACTTTACAATTATAGTCAAATTAGGTTTAATAAAACCTCTCATGAATTTTGGCATACATTACAATCACAATTTCAATCATTCAAGTTAATTATTCAATTTTCACAAACATAAATCAATTAACAAAAAAATTCAAGGAAATATTTCTTTCAATTACCTCAAACCTTTAAAAAGTCAAAGATTTATCCCTTAATAAATTGCTTCCAAGCTTTCTCTTCAAGCCTTAACCTGTGCACGGATGATTAATCTATAATTAATTAAGTCTAAGCTTATCATCACCACAATTTACACCATTTACACTTTATTTCAATAATTGAAATATTCCCAAAATTCTCACTTCTAACATTTAAGCTTAACTATTAGGTCTAAGAGTTGCCTCTAGCTCCTAAAAGCTCCATTAAACTCTCTAATTAATATTAATGGCTTCCTAACCAACTCTATTAACCCTATTAATGTCCATTTTCAGCCACTAACACACCCAGTACTATCAAAATGTGTAAACCCATAAATCTTAGGCTTAAATACTTAAAAGAACTCCCATTAACTCCATTTGAGCTAATGATTTTAGATCCATAGCCTCTATGAATTGAAAATCATCTCCCATTAATAAACCTAACTAAAAACATAAGAAAATGGGTTAGGAAAGAAGAAGAATAAGTTACAAAACATACCCTTGGGGTTTGATAGTTTCAAAAGGCCTGAGGCATAGGATTTCTACCCTATCTATAGGCCTCATCTTATTTTAGATTATTAATGTGTATAATCTTGCATGATATTTCCAATGAAGGAAAAAACTCATGTTTTGACTTACTTGCACTATATGATTGTTGAATTATTCTCCATATTTTGGGCCCTAGCATAGTATTCATGTAATTGTGAAATTTATAATAGGGCCAAAATACTAATGCAAATGAGGATTGTGTATGACATGTAATTGATGATGATTAATTAATGGATTGTGTAATTAGAGCTCCCTCTTTTGTTTTTGAGAATTAAGGGGTTGAGCATTGAAAATGTGATGTAATTGTGAGTTATGGTGTATTGCACAAGTTAGTTTTAGTCTTTGGAGTATGGTTTAAGGTGAAATTGGCTTTTAGCACGAAAATGTGAATTGGGCACCTATATTGTGTTAAAAGATTGAAAAGGAGTGGTTTTTGAAATGGGCATCCAAATTTTGATTGATAACATTAGTTAGAGCTAGGAGAAAGCTCTCTATACCAAGATCACTTTAATCAGACATCGAACAAAGAAATAGGGGGCATTGAAAGTTTGCCCCAATTGCTATCAAGATCGTGTGATGCATGGTGGTGTATGACACCTAATCCATAGTGCTTGTATGATAAGCCATGGTGCACGCCTCTCTCCAGCACTAATTTACTTTTTTCCATTTTTAAGCAAATGCTTTGATTCCTTTTGAGATCCCATGCTTCCACATACTCATTAAGCTCTAATTTATACTTGAAAGATGATTTTCTAGTTTAGAAAACTTTAAAAAACTTAGGATTCCATTTGTATAATTTGAAAAACTTGGTAATTACCTTGATGATTGAAGATTAGGGTAGATTAGTAAGGTTAATCTTACTCATCTAACTCAAAGATTTTACACAAGTGACCCAATTTCACTTCGGACCCAAATTCATGGCTAAAATCACAATCAAAGAAACTCATTATTCCTCTCTAACCACACCACACAAATCTTACTTAATTACCCTTAATTAGTTTGATTATTAGGGGGTTTAATTTTCAAGATGTTACAAGAGGTATTCAACAGGGGGACCACCAAATTTCTCCATGCATTTTCACCTTGCACATGGAGCGATTAAGTCATATTATTTTTGATGCAGTGAAAGATGAGCAATAGACCCTAATCAAGCTTTATACAGAGGGTCCTTCGATCTCACATTTATTCTTTATTGATAATTTGATTCTTTTTGGGGAAGCATCTACTAGCTTGGTGGAGATTATGATTGATTGTTTGGACTAGTTTTGTAGCTCTTCAAGCCAAAGTATAACTAAATCTAAAACCAAGATGCATTGTTCGACCAATGTTCATATTTCTAGGTCTACCAATTTAAGTAGGAAAATGGGGTCTCTTTAACTAGTAACTTGCAAAAATACTTGGGAATCCCTCTCATTCATAAGAGGGCATTGTATTCTCACTACAAAAAAATATTAAATTAGATATGACAATTAATGTAATATCCTCCTCCTCTTATCCCATAATTAAAACCCAAATCCCAAGTAATTAGGAAATGAGACAATAGAAATTATCAAATACAAAATTCTCATTGGTTAACAAAATGGGACCCCAAGATTATAAATCTAAAGTCAAATTAAGTCTTGCAAAAAGGTAAATCAAAGTTCACAAATATGCAGAAGCAAGGGATTATCGCATAAGTGGGTGTATAAGTGCAAAAATTTGGAACAAGAAAAATTCTGGAAATTTATAAGGCATGCACCATGGCTCGTTGAACATGTGCTGCAGCGTGTTCGCCTTTGTGACACATGCCACAGCTCATGACGCCATGCGCAGCGGCACAAATGCACGATTTTTGACAATGAGTTCTACTGTCAATTTGACAACTTTAGGCCCAACTTTTGATGTGTCCCAAATCTCCAACTGACATCCAAATGACATGAACTAGGAGTTTACAAAAAGATCTTTCCGGACTCTAACTAATGGCATTAGTCTCAAGCTCAAATTATTTTTTTAAAAGAAAAATTAGACACCCTTTTCAAAACTTACACCTTTTCATCAACTTTCACAAATTTCAAGTGTCCTAACCTAAAATTAAGGACCAATGGCCACCGAAACCAAAAGACCACATACAACCCAACAAAATTAACTCGTGTAATGCACTAAAACACAAGAAATACTTCTAGATCAAATTATCACTACTCAACCCCTTAACTCAAAATCATAAAAAGGGAGAGTTTACCATAATTTTCATCAAAATTTCTCAAATTATCACATAATATTCCCTACCCTCACTTGCATTAGTATTTTGGCCCTATTATCATAGCACATAATAATCAACTCTCTCCCTAAGGCCCAAAATATCATTTCAATTTACATTTTACTTAATGCAAGTAAGTAACAAAAAGGAAAATCCTAATTGGTAATCAAAATTGTCATACACATAAATTACCCAAAATAAAAAAGCCTAGTACAAATGAATTGTGATCCTAAGCCTCGGGTTGTTTTTCTCTATCTCCACTTCTTAAGCTATTCCCTGAAATATTAAAGACAACAAGATGAGTATAACTACACAGTAACTAAGGTCTAACTAGCCCATACTAATGCATAACAATTAGTTTAAATGTAAGTGGTAGTAAAATTATTACTTTAACCCATGAGAAACATTTAAAATAAGAAATCACAACTTAGCTCATATAATGACATTCACTTAGAGAAACCATGCTTTTAGCATCTTTCATATAAACAAAATTACTCACACAACTTATTGACAAGCCTAATGGCAAAAATTATTACTCAACTCAACATATCCATATTATGGACTCAATATAGACAACAAATGCCTTTTCTTACTATTTGCATGATCACACCTCCTTTATATCCTCCTTATTCCTCTGACACGAAAATGTGGGCTATAACTCAATGGGATAGTCTATATTCATTGACTTCCCTAGCCTAAACACTTGTGAGGAGATTACCCAGCCAAGGCGTACCTAACTCACTTATGGATTATGGTTTTCCCTATTTCTCACATTATGGGGTGTCATACACCCTAGACTAGCTTCCTCATTGAATTAGTGGATAGCTAGCTAAGTTTAAGTCCCTCATTGAACCAGTAGGACGATATGGATAGAATCAATTTAGGCAATCCATCACACAGATAGGGCCTTACCACGTGAATTTATCATCTACTCCGCTTCCTAGGCAAACTCCCGCCTCTGTAGATCATGCAATGGACATTCATGCGATAAAGCACACATATACAATTCATAAAACTTCATATTACACAATCATTGGACTTCTCAACACATTTCATGGAACTTCAAAACCAAATAAGTCGTTAAACTCCCCATTTCACAATCATTGTACCTCATACTTTCAAAATCATTGAACTTCCCTATTTTCATTATACCTCACACTTTTAAAATCATTGAACTTCTCTATTATCAAACATCATTGAACTCCTTCTAAGCAAAGATTCATTTTGCTTCTCAATTTGTAGAAATCATTGCACTCCCAATGAACATTAATACGAGAATCCACCACTATTGTTCTTAAGGAAAAGTTTTACATCATAAGACATAAAACTCACAAATTTGATCTAGTGGATTTCTTCACAAATTAAGCCACACTTGCATTTCTTTAATTTTATACATTCCAATGATAACTCATAAATCAATTAACTAATAGTCACACACAAGCATAAGATAGAATTTCCCCAGTTATCTCAAACCTTTGAGAGGTCAAAGGTTTCACCCCTCAACTATTTGCTCCTAAAGCTTCCAAGAAGCTTGAATGGTGCCAATGGTAATTACACTACAAGCATTTACCATGCAAAACATCAATATCCATTTTGAGCTATTTTTCACTAACAATCATCATTTCTTAATTCTCAAGATTTACTCTAAACTCATGTAGAAGTAACCATAAGGTTTCTTAGCTTCCTATAACTCTCATTTATAACACTAAGCTCTTAAATGGGCATGAAAGAAGCCACATTATTTTCAACCACCAAATTAATGAAAATTTCAGACACTTAATGTCCTCCAACCACCAATCATCATGCAACCATAAATGTCAAATTTACTTAGCTCAAAACTCTATTTAAGTCAATGGGTTTAGGCCCATAACTTCTAGAGACCAAAAATTACCATTAGAAATCAAACCCTAACTTTTACCATCAAGAAAATGGAAGAAGAGAGGAAGATTTAAGCAAGGAAGCATACCTTAGGTGTTTAGGAGCTCTAAATTACTCCCAATAGTCAGTTTCTTCAAGCCTTAGCTCACCTTTTTTGCCACTCTCTCATTCTCTTTTGTTTCCTTTTCATTTTCACTTCAAATTCACGACTTAATACTATAAAATTCTGGCCATGCACCGCAGCAGATGCACAGTGCACCGCGGCGCCTAGCACAGAGAGCTTCTTCCAGGTGTGTTGGCACACATACGCCCTGGCGAACCAACCCCACGCCATGGCGCGTGGCACAGAATCACTCCTTTCAGAAATTCTTCCTCTTCTATTCTCGGGTGACCCAATTCTCCTTCTAACCCGCGTTTAGTACTGAAATTGAGATCAAACATGTCCGTTAGGCCTCTCTAGCCACACACTTTAAAGATTCACTTTACTAATCTATTTAATTAATTAATTCTAGATTTAAAATTGAGAATGTTACAATTAAAGACGGGTTTATATCCATCTCTACTTGAGGCAACATTAGACACAAAATATCCAAATAGAGACGTATTTAATAGAGAAAAATAAATAAAATCATAGCAAGGGCTTTAGAGACGGATTCTATGCGTCCCTAAACAAGTTATCTCTAAAACTCTCTTTGATGTCGTCTCTATAAGTTGAAGATTTAATTTCAAAAAAAAAAGTTAGAGACACATTTAGACACGATCATTACATCGGCATTAAGCTCACTATCTCTAAATCCATTACTAATGGTTACGTTAAAAAATATAGATCCGAGACAATATTAGAGACACACATTTTATGCAATTAGAGATGGATATATAACTATCTCTAATGTCGTCTCTAGCATAATAAGAATTTTTTTATATTTTTATTTTATTTAATTGGCAATAGATTTTGTAATAGATAAATTTAAAAATTTTATAATTAAATATCAAATTATATACAATTAAATGTTAAATTTAAAATTTTATACAATCATATGACTTTTATATATACATTAAATTATAAATTTTTATTTAAAGTAAATAAATTAAATTTATCATATTATACATATTTTTATATATATCCCATATATAAATAATTTTATCTATTCCAGATTTTTATTTGTATTATAAAAAATTATATATTTTTTATTAACCTGTAATTGATTTAATTAATTAAATAATAATAAAACTTTAATTTTTCCCTCCCCCCAATTTTCACTCTCACTCATGACTCTCTCTTATACTTTCCCAATTTCTTTCACTTTCATATGTTCTTTCACAATCACACAACCCCGCCAGCCTTAATCAGTTTGCTTTTCATTTTTCCCACGTCCCTTCCCTCCCGTCACACTTCCATTTCTGTCATCCAAGTCATCAATTTCAGAAAGGAGCAAAAGCTTCGAAAGGTACGCATGAAGTTTTTTAAGTTTATTTTGGTATAATTTTTAGATTTTGCTATCAGGGGACGATGGGTCATTTGTCGTGTTGAAATGGAATTGGGGTTTTATAGATAAGCTTTGTAAAACTTGGATTTTTCTATTAGGTGGGGTTCATATTAGTAATATGTGCAGAAAGGGGGATTGGGATGGTGGGATTGGGAAATGTGTGAGCTTCCATATGTCCAACAAGTCACGTGGGTAGACATCTTTTGTAGATTATGAAATTCCCTTTTTGTTTTGCCTTTACAATGTTTTCAATAATGATTAAATTATATAATGTTGATTTCACTTTTCATTTGCTTTGTACTGTTAAGGCAAGTTGATGAACCCGACCCCACCACTTTTCAATGCTTTCACGTGGAATTTGCGTAGCCATGGGAATAATAACTTCCAAGCGTCTAAATTATATTTCTTTTGATAAAAAGTCAACAATACAAAAGCATATTTTAGTAAGGAAAAAGAAAGATAACAAAATAATAATAATAAAAGCTATATAAGCTAATTGCTGGACATCAACAAAGTGGGTCCATTGTCTGTAGATTCAAGCTGAGAGTTTATTATCATGCTGACTTTCTTAAAACTACCCATGATTTTGCAAATGTCTTCCTTTATAACACATCTCAAGTCCCCAAGTCCCTGCAAAGCGTGAAGTAGTTCACCAGCTTCGATGTCCAGCGTCCCACTATTATAGATTCCAATTATATCCATTGTTTGCATTCAGATCTGAATAAAGCCTCTATATTATATAGTAGGTTAGGAACTTATACAAATATGATTGGAACAAAATGAATAATATAGAAACAGAGTCTATAAATAAATATTATATGTATAGTTGTAGTTGCTGCATATCCTGTTTTAATGCTCTGCTCCATTCCTTTCTTAGGCCTACCCTATTTCATTAAGATGAATACTTTAGGATTTATGCCTATCCTTCAAAAAAAAAAATATATCAGCCACTATAATGAATACTCACACATGTCAAGCAAATATTAATTCTCAAGACTCTAGAGTCTTGATTAATATAAATATTCACACATTCTTCTTGTGTATACACATCACAAGCAATGGTTCCCAACTATACAAAATCTCAAGTACTATTAATTTAAAAAAAAAAATGATTCCAACTATTAGATATACATCAATATCTCAAAATAAAATTTTTATTTAATATATTAGTGCTACATTTGGTACACTATTTTCTTCTTATAGGCATAAGTATCCTAGATGCTTCATCTAAGAGTGTGTTAATCTTAGACCCTCTAATTGGCTTTCTTCTTTTGGAAACTGAATGTCTCTGCATTAATATAATTTCTACATAGCCTTGAATTTTCTTATGTTGTCATACTTTTAGAATTCTTTTCTTCAATCCTTTATCATTTTTCTTTTAGTTTGAGTATTATTTATCTATTTTTAATTAGGACACCTCAATTGTTTGCACATTAGGTTGGTTTTCTTAGATATCCATTACACATAATGAATGCACCCGTGCATCAAAAATGGATGGACAATAGACTTACCAACAAGCGCAATTTGACTAATGAATTTGTTGATGGGGTGAATGAGTTTATCAAGTTTGCTTGTGGAGATAAAATTTTTCAATATATAAAAATACTAAGGTGTCCTTGTAAGAAATGCAAATGCAAGAAGTCCAAAGTACCTAGTGATGTGATGGCAGATTTATTTAAGCGTAGCTTCATGGAGAAATACTACTATTGGACTAATCATGGGGAAACAATGCCTCCTTTCCTTCCAGTAGTAGTAGAGAACTCATTGTTTGCCCCCATTAAACAAAGAGAAGACTACAATCTCTTATGAACAAATGGTGATTGACGCTACCAGATCCAGGATTGATACGCCTAACCTAGATGCACAAAAATTCTTCAAGATGTTAGAAGCTACACAAGTCCGATTGTGGGATGGTTGTGGAGATTATTCTTAGTTATTAATTGCAATTGATTGTCTTAGCTTGAAGTCTGATTATAACATGCCTCATGGTTGCTTCAATCACATGGTAGATATGATGAGTAAATTAGTACCAAAGGGTACTCAATTGCCAAGAAATGTTTATCAAGCAAAACAATTTAGTTGAAAATCTAGGCTTCACTTGCATAAAAATTGATTGTTGTCCTAATGGATATATGATGTATTATAAAGACAATAAGGATGTGCAAAGCTATAAATTTTATGGGATTGACCATTACAAATGGACTAATATTTAAAAAATTGTGGCATTTTCCAATATTTCCACAACTGCAAAGGCTTTATTCTTCTATTGCTACATCTAGTCAAATGAGATGGCATCATGAGAATCCTAGAGAACTTGGTATTTTATCTCATCCATTAGATGGTGCAGCATGGAAACATATTGATGAAACATATCCAAACTTTGCAGCAAACCCTCAAAATGTTAGATTAGGCTTATATATTGATGGTTTTTTCCCATATGGTTTATCTGGAAACTCTTATTTATGTTGGCCTGTCATTCTTACTCCTTACAACCTCCCTCCTTAGTTGTGTATGAAAAGAGAAGTTATGTTTTTGACCATCCTTATTCCATGTCCATCTAATCCAAAAGCTAAGATTGATATCTATTTTATGGAACGAAGGTGTTGTTGGATCATGTGTTTTGATGATTACAAAACCAATAGAAGAGGTATTTATTATGTGTGCAGATATAAAGAATCATGGATGAAGACAAAACCTTAAGAGCATGAAGAATCAAGAGAAGATGAAGAAATTAAGGATAAGTCATTTAAATTCTCTTAAATTCAATGCAAAAACTTTGAGAGGTTAATCATTTTTCATAATCATTTAAAATGAATGCATCATGTGTCTCATTTATATGCATTAAGACTTATCTTAAGTATATTTAAGCTTATAAGTGATGTCTTTTTAGCATTTAAAAATCATTATGGCTGATTTCAGTGTGGGTTGCAGAATCACGCATGATTCTACTTGGTCACTCGTGAGATTCTGTAGGTTTGACACATTTATTGGATATGGAGGCATAGCAAAAGATTAAAATTTTTAAATCTTTATCCCGATGTGGACTGAACAAACTCGTTTAAGTTAAGGTAAAAAGAAAGGTTCCCCATTTTTCATGCTTCACGTGCGTTCTCTTCGAGAGTTTAGATCTTAGAAGCCGACAATGTAAATCTGCTTCCTCTACTGGTATCCACACAAATAGCTCTTAATAGGATTTAGTCACTTATCCTCAAAATTAAACTAAAGCTAACCCTAATGCAATATAAGGTCAACCCTAGGTCATCTCCCAAGGAATGGTCTTAGTCTAATTAAAAGTTATGTAGTGAAATAAATCACTCAAAGTTGTAGGAATTTAGTTACCTAATTATCTAAACTAATTACCTAAAGTACAAGTAAATAAAATGCTAAATAAAGTGAGTGAAATGAACTTCCCTTTTCACAAGAGTAGAACCCTAAAGATTAGTTGATTTTGGACTCATTTTCCTCTCATGATTAGGCTAAATTTAGCTTTCCTTTTCTCATGACTAAAGCTGTCATGACTTAAAAAAATTATCCTAAGCCAATTAACCTAATTAGCTAATCTCCCTAGGTCTTATATTAAAGTCTCTAGTTCAATTAACTAATTGGTGAAGAAATTAGCCAAGTGATTCACTCAAAATATCCTCTAAACAGCCACGGTCAAAACAACAATGTGAGTAACCACAAGATTATGTTAAGCTACTCAACAATACAAGTATTAACACCATAAGATTATGCAACACATATAATTCACTAAATGAAAAATACAAGATTATGTGCTTAACATGAAGTGGTCGAATCAATCATGGCAGCCCAAAGAAGAAATTAAATGAAACAATTATCTTCTCTTTACATCAACATCAAATTTAAATTAGAAGTAAGCCAAAATGATCAAAACCAAGATTAAGGAATTTAAAAAAAAAAATCTGAAAATGGAGGTTAGGGTGCTAGAAAATGAAGAACAAAAGAGATAAAATGAAGGACATGAATGAAATGAGTGTTTGAATATGAAAATTGGGTGAATGGACATACTCCTAAGTATTTCCCATCAGCTGAAGTCTAAATTAAAAAATAAGAAAAGAAAATAAATGGAAAATGGAAGCCTTATCACACTTGCAAGGTGGCACCCTCCTATTAGCTTATGGATGATTTTAATGCGTGTACAATTAATCCTATGTGTCATCTACAATATTAGTTAATCTAAACCACCAAATAGGAGCCCTTACAAGTCTAAACCATTAACCTTTGATCCCATGGACTTTTGACTCCATTTGCCCAATTGATGCACAAGTCACATGCCACCTATGTCACATGTAACATCCTGAATTGCTTAATCTTAAGTTTAGATGTTAATCAAGAGTGAAGTGAAAATTAAAGTAAGATTAGAGATTCAAATGACTAATTGGTATTTTGGCTAGTTTATGTGTTGTATGAACAGATATGGATGATAGAAGTGTGTTTCGGGTCGAAGCACATGTGCGTAATGAGAATAAGTCTCATTGTGCCACACGCCACGGCTTGTGTTGCATGTGCCATAGCACATGGACCAGAAATTCACATTATTAGTCGTGAAATTTTAGAAATTTTAGAGGAGAGAATTTGATAAACACACGAGATAGAGAGAAGAGAAGGGCTAAAGAGCAAGGTTACGTCATTTTGGAACGATGGAAGGTGATTCGAATTGGTAACTTACCAGATAAGCTACGTATAACTCTTACCTTCCATTCTACACAAATTTCTCTAAAAATAAGTTATAGGAAAATTCAATTGGTGGAATTTGAGGGGTTTGATTCTCGCTCAATAGTAATAAAAAGGCTCTCCAAAGTAAATTAGAGCTTTATAACTGGTTTAGAGCTGAGCGATAGAGCTTTGAACCCGAAGGTTCAATTTTAGCCTTTAGAGAGAGAAAATTAGAGTAAAAATCTGTCTTGAGTGAAATAAGACTATTTGAGGTAATGTGAAGTAGTAATTAGGTAGTCATGAACTTGAATGGATAAATGAAAAAGAGTTTACGGATGACTATAACCCTAAGTAGTAAAAATGAATTTTTGATCAAAATCAGCCAAATGACTAAAATGTGCCAAATATATTCAGATAGGCATATTGGGTGCATGAGTAGAGGAAGGAAGCTTGAGATAAGCTTATGTAATAGTGAAAATCCACGGGTAACCTTTCTAGTGATAGAAAAGTTAAGGTAACCGAATAACTTCCTTTGTTTGACTATTCTTTATAACTGTATGTTAGTATGCTATGTAATGCATGAAATGGTTTTGAACTAAGCATGTTTTATAGCATTGAGTGATTGTTGTGTGTGAAAAGACTTTTAATTGAAATATGTGTTTTGAAATGAAAAGTATTATTGTATATAATGTGCAAGAAAATGTGATATGGTAAATAGGAACCTTAAATGGTTCGAAAAAGCATAATCATAGGGGTGGGAGTTCACCAGAGTATAGGAGATAATAAAGACCATATGGAAAGATTTCCTTAGTACTTTGTTAGGGTACGGTGTTGGAAACAATTCTCCTTAGTGCCTTGAAAGGTGCGCTGTTGGAGAAGATCTCCTTAGTACCTATTAAGGTACGGTGTTAGAGATGAGAGATTTCTTAGTATCTTTGGGATACGATGTTGGAGTCAACGACACCTCATTGTATGTATTGGGGAAACCATAGTCTATATTGTGCATTAGAACATCTTTGGCTGGGTGATTCTACCATTACAGGTGAGCTCAAGACTAATAAGAGTGTACATTGGTCTGAGATAAGCCTATGGTTTCGTGTCGGGGTGATTTAGTTTGGTTAGTACATATCATGCTACTATAATATGCGATATGATGAAATATCTTGAGATAACAGAGAATCCTTTGTGATTGAGGAAATGTTGAGAAAGGAAATGAGACACGATATAAATGCTATTTTATGAGATTTTAATGATATAATATGTTTACTTTCATATTGTTGCATGTGATAGTCAATAGGAGTGAGTTATTCTGTTACTAAGATTTTTATCTGACCCCCGTGGTTACATGTTTACAAGACCGAAAAGTGATCAGGCTAAAGGAAGAGAGTCTGGACCGGCTTGAGTTATGAAGCCGTGTACTCTGAGTTTGTGTAATGAACTGAACTGAAAGATTTTATATATAAGTGTATATGAGTTGCCATAGGGTTGCATGTATGTATTGAACTGATTTTTTATGAAATCAAGCCCGATTATATATGTGTGTTATTTGAGACAAAGAGGCTTTGATTTGAGTATGTTTGTATTAAATTGGTTGTATGTGTTAGTGAATCTTAAGCCAAAGGACAAATTATGATGAAATGAGTAATTTAGGGGCTAAGATTGTGTTGTGAATGTGATTACATTTGTATAAGTTAAGAAATAGCTAAGTAAGCTAAGTTATGCTAAGAAATGGCATAGTATGTTAAGTTAGTGAATTATAAAAATTGACTGTAGAAGGGTCAAATTTTAATAGATGAGTATGTGATTAATTGTGGTCATCATGTGTATTAAATCCTTTTGGATTTAGTTCAAGGCCTAATGTGGTGTAATGAGGGTAAGGGATTGATTTGAGTGCTTGGGTGTATAAAAATTCTTAAAAAAAGTGACCTTTTGCACCCCGGGTGTTCAAATTTTGATTGGACCATTAGATCATGTCCAAACCAGTCTCATTAGTTAATATATGAGCTAAGCTTCATGTGAGCACTTGAATTACTCCGATTGAATGTCATATGAGAAATTGGCACACGTCGAAAGTTCATCATTTTTGTTGTCAAAATGACAACAGAAATCCAGACAAGCGCGCCGTGGTGCATGGTGACATATGCTGCAGCACACGACATAGATAAGGCAATCATGTGGCTTTATTCCACATGCTGCAACACATGGACCTCCCGCCGTAACGCACATACCTAGTTTCATTTTTTATTTTGTGTTGAAATACATGCCATTAAGCTAGGAATGCTGATGAGTTATGTCTACTATGTATTTAAAAAGTGTAGGATTTACTTCCACTGTGTTTTCTCCGATTGTATTGTATTTTTCTCTTATTGTGCTATGAACTGATCAATTTTATAAAACAAATCTTTAATCAAAGCTTTTGAAATGAAATTTATTATGATGAATGATAAGAGGTAGTGGTAACACCGTAATCTTCTTCTATATTGAGTGGATATAAGAGGAGGTTACATCACATAAGTCACATAATTCAATTAAATAACATGTGACGTTATAAAATCTAATTAAAGTCCAGAATTGAATTAATAATTAGAAGGAATAATTTATTAAATTAACCAAGTTCTAGGCTACACAAAATTATATAAAAATTTTCACACAAAGGCAAACTGAAAATTAAGTCAAACTAAAACACTCTAAAAATGTTGACTTTTTATTTAATTACTTCCAAACTAAAATAACTTTTTAAAAATATAATTTGACTACTCATCAACTAGATATAAAATTAAATTTGTCAATTTTTCTTGTATATTTTCTCAAAATTTAATTTTTTGGACCAAAATGCCCTTAGTGCACTAAACCTAGACACTTAGACAAAATTCTAAATCTAGTGCAATGTGTGCACTATGAGGTGATAAAACATTAATAAAATGGTCTTAATTGACAAATAAAAGTGTGTAATAAATGTGTGCTATTAGCTCTCTAACTTAAACAGCGTGCTAGCGCTCCCAACATCCGTTTTACTTTAAACGTTAATTTTCATTTCTCTAGGGTGTTTTGTGGCTCTTAAAGTATTTGGCCGTTAGAACTTTTCTAACTCTTTCTATATCGTACACCCCCTCTTATATCATATATATATATATATATATTATTGTTTTATGTCTTCCTTTAATGAGCCAATGAAAATTTAATTACATTTATCCCATAAATTTAATATATGATATCATATCTTATAAATTTAAATTATAAAACTGACATGATATTTTCTCATATCATATTAGTTATTAAATTTAATCTATCATATAAAATTAAATTTAAAATTAACATAATATAATATATACGTATTATATTATATTATATATATACACACGAATATATATGTATACATAGATATTTCAAATATATAAATATATATATATTTATATTGTATTATATTATATTATATATATATTTAATTTCATATATCATATACATATACATATATATACATACACACAAATAAAAAATATATACATATATATAATCATATTTTATATTTCATATTTCATATAAATATATATATAAATATTTATCAAATATATATATATATATATAATTTATTCACCTTATATTACATTTATTGAATCTAGACATATTCCAGATTCAATAAATTTAGAAATTATAGCTCGAATTAGGTTGTTTTGTGTGTGATCCTGTAGGCCTATATGAAGTTGGCAGTAAACTAATTATACTATTAACCCACAAGTTACAAGTAGCCTCTAGCCAGATATTACAACTATTCAATTCATATGAGAATCGATGATCCGATATAACCTATTATGTAACCATATCACTTCACTTTTGTCACACGACATTTCGATCAAGTGTGAGACATGAAATTGTCATTCTCCTTTACCTAACCATTACTTTCTTGATCTCTAAGTAGACTGATATAACAATGAAAAAACCCTTTTTATTATAGTATGGCCATACATTTTCTCAATCTTACTCATTAAGGGGCCCAATAATATCTCTCAATTAATGTGACAGATAAATTTCATCTTGACCACTCATATTCCTCTACATGAATATTACTAAACTCAATCACAGCCTTTATGATCACCCAGTCAAAGGTGACTTTTGACTAGGTCAAAGTTCAGTAGTCATCATGTAGAAATCTATAATGGTCTCAGGTCAAAAGGCTTAGTGATATGGTTGCATATGAGATAAGCTTTTGACTTGTACCATGCAGCTTTCTCATAGCAGGTCGGTCTAGCATCTTATACTCTTTCAAGTGTCTATGACTTTTATTTATATCTCTATAATTAATTAAAGTCATACTAGTCTTGTTTCATCTATGATCCCTCATAGATGACCGACTAGGGACATTTAGGACAATCACTATTGTTTGTCCAAGGATACATTTATCATAATGAACATACAATTAATATGATAATAAAAGAGAAATTCATTAAATAATAATGTTTATTGTATAATGATTGGCCCTAGGGCACAATTTCTAATAACACTAACTGATGAATCATGCAAGAGTGAGGAAGTGATTCTCGCATGATTTATCAGTTGTGTTATGTGATGCTTAAAGCTTTGCTTTTATATGCAAAATCACGTATGAGAGGTATTGTGATCCACGCAAGTTTTAGCAACTGTACTTCATTACATTGTGTCAAAGGCTATTTCATACGTGAGAACTGATAGTAGCCACACGTGATTTGTCACTTGTTTCACAATTACATAATTCTATATTGAGTCTTAAGTCATCTCAAGCTAAGTTCATCTTGTTCAAATGTATAATCTATGATTCATATGATCTTATCTCTTGATCAAGCATATTCTTGCTAAGGACATTGCATTTCCATGCATGAAATGTACCTAGACTGGTTTGTGCCTTACTGACTGCTATTTCACTCATGAGTAAGGATAAGATTCATGTATGATTTGTCTTTCCGAATAGACTAAGTCTGGATATAGTTATTTCACCTATGATAGCCTTCTGCTTCAACGCGAATTTTGTTCACAAGAATTGGCTTTAGCATTCTACCTGCCATTTCACGCGTGAGAGCAAAGAGGTTCCACATAAGTTGTCACATAGATCTGAGCCTTACTTTCTGTAAGCAATTTCATGTGTGATAGCATAATAGTTTCACACAAGATTGACCACACAGAACTGATGATGGTTTCACATATACTAAACTATGCATGAGAGCTAAAGGTTTACACGCAAGATCTAACACATAGAACTGTATGCAAATTCACAAATGCAAAACCACACATGAGAGATCATGAGGATCACGCATGAATTATCACATACACATATCTGAAACATGTTGAGCGCAATTTAACCCATGATTTAGCAAGTCACTTATAAGAAATAGCACTAACAGATAGAAATATTGTTCTAACAGTCTATCAACTACCAAAACTATATATGTGATTCATTTCAAGCCTAAAAGAGAACTAATGATCAATGAGTGAACTTATCATTATTTTAGAATTTAAAAAGATTTCAAATTGTTCTTTAACATCTTAGATTCATTTATTATTCTTGAACAGAATTGTAAAAAAGCTCTCATAAGTTTATAAGCTTTCAACTGTAGTTTCATCTACTCTTTAAGAGAGTTTTCTATAAAAGTTTATTTCATTCTTCATAAATCTTGAAAACTATTTTTTAAGTGTTTGTAACAACTTACTAGATTGTAGCAAGGTTTATTGATTGATTCAAGACAAGTTAAGTCTTGTGACTTGTTCTATGATGGCAAGTACCCATTGAATCTGGTAAATTTAGTTGAAAATTTCAAGTATGATTTTGAGGACTGGACGTAGGCCAAGTTTAGGGCTAAACCAGTATAAATCTTATGTGTCCCATCTTCTTCCTTCACACTCAAGCTTTTCACTCATTTAAATTTTCAAAATTTTTTAAGTGTCACCTAATTCAGCCCCTTTGGTGCCAGCCTAACCAATAATTGGTATCAAAGCTTGGACTCTTCATTAAAGACTTAATAGTCTAAGAGGATCTTATGGCTAATTTCAATGACAGTGTTCTTTAAAAAGGTACGAAGATTAATAGGCCTCCAAGATTCAATGGTGAAAACTATAACTTCTAGAAAAGGAAGATCAGATTATTCTTTGAGGCCTCAAACCTTGATCAATAGGAGATTGTTGAGAGTAGTCCTTACATCCATTATAAAGCTATAGAAAGACAACTTGTGAGAAAAGAAAGGAGCAAATTTACAAAAAAGGAAGAGAAACTCATGTTGCTCAACTCCAAGGCAAAATTAATAATTGTAAGTGCCTTAAGTTAACAAGAGTACTTCCGTGTCAGCAATCTGAAAATAGCAAAGGAGATATGGAATGCTCTAGAGATTATTCATAAAGATACTGAAGGAGTCAAGGAGAACAAAATGACTACATTGACTCAGCAATATGAGCAATTCAAGATCAAGCTTAGAGAAAACATCAAAGAAATGCAAGTGAGATACACATATATGATGAATGAGCTTACAGCACTTGGAAAAACTTATACTTAGAAGGAGCAAGTCAGAAAAATTATGAGAGGTTTCCCATCTAAATGGCAACCCATAATTACTGCCATTAAAGAATCAAAAAGTGATTCCATGAGATTTGTGGCAACATTATTTGAAAGTCATGATGAACATAAAAGAATACTATCTATGCTAAAGGAAGATGCAGAAAAGAAAAAGAAGTCACTAGCTCTAAAAGTAACAAAGGAAGAATTGAGACCAATAATGGTGATGACTCTGATGAAGAAATGGCTATGTTTATCAAGAAGTTTGGCAAATTCTTTAGGAAGAAAAAGTTTGAAAAGAAATTTTCAAAGAAGAAAGAAAAATAGATTCTCTGCTACAAATGCAAAAAGTCAGGACATATTAAGGCTAACTGTCCTCTAAAAAAACAGAGTAAGAATTATAAATATGATAAGAAGAAGTTCAAGACTTATCTCTCTTCAATTTGGGGTGACAGTAATCAAGAATCTACTGAAGAAGAAGAAGCAAATCTTTATATGATGGCCAAAAGCAATTCTAATCAAGTAAATGACTCAGACTCTAATTCTAAATTTAATTTTACTTTTAAGGAGTTAAAATTGCTTTTGAAGAGTTACACAATGAATCTTATCTTTTGAAGAAAAATCTTTCCCAAGTCAAGAAGAAGCTTGTTATTTCTAAAAAGAAAAACATGTCTCTTAAAACTAAAAACGATGCTTTGAAAAAGAGTATTTTTGTTTTAAAAAAGGAAACTTAGTGTGCTGATTGTTCTCTTCACATTTTAGAAAAGGAAGATTTAAAAAATACTCTTGAAAAATTTGTGATGGGTAGAGTATAACCTCCTCTCATATATCCACTTAATATAAGAGAAGACTACGGTGTTACCATTAACTCACATCATTCACAATAATCAAATTAATTTCAAAAGCTTTGACCAAAAACTTACTTTATAAAATCAATTAAATCACAATTCAATCAGAGAAAACATAGCGAAAATAAATTATACACTTTTCAAATACATAATAGACATAACCCACTAACATTCCTAACTCAAATGCATGTAATTCAGCACACAAAATAAAACTGAATTTTAGTTCATGTGCCGTGGTGAATAGTCAGTGTGCCATGGCAAGTGGCACAGAGCCACACACTCTCTTTGTCTGTGTCGTGTGCCGTGGCATGTGCATTCATGCATCGCAGCGTGCCTGTCTGGATTTCATCCGTCATTTTGATAGCAATAATGACAAACTTTTAGCGTGCGCCAATTTCTCATACGACATCCGATCAGAGTGATTCAAGCGTCCACATGAAGTTTAGCTCGTATGCTAACTAATGAGACAGGTTTGAACACGATCTAATGGTCCGATCAAAATTTGGACACCTAGGTGCAAAATTTACTTTTTCTAAAAATTTTGCAGACCCAAGTGCTCAAATTGATCCCTTTCTCTCATTAGACCATACTAGGCCTTGAACCAAGTCCAAAAGGATCTAAAATACTTGATTGACCACAATTAATCACAATTATAATTATATATCAAAATTTGACCCTTCTATGGCCAATTTCCATAATTTACTAATTTCACAAACTATGCCATTTATTGGCATAACATAGCTCACTTGGCTACTTTTCAGCTCAATCATATACAAACATATGCAATCATATTTATACTACAATCTTAGCCCCCAAATTACTCATTTTATCATAATTTTTGCTTTTATCTTAAGATTCACCAACACATAATCACAATACAATCTTACAATCTTAGCCCCTAAATTACTCATTTTCTCATAATTTATCCTTTAGCTGAAGATTCACCAATGCAAACAACCATTTCAACTCAAACTTTCTCTAATCAAAGCCCCTTTTGTATTAAACAACACATATACACATAATCAGGCTTAATTTCACAAAAACTCAATTCAATACATGCATGTAACCTATGGCAACTCATATACACTTATATATACAATCTTTCAATTCAGTTTATTACACAACCTTAGAGTACGCAGCTTCTCAACTCAAGCTGGTCCAGACTCTTTTCCCTTAGCCTGCTTACTTCTCAGTCCTGTAAATACGTAACCATGAGGGTGGGATTAAAATCTCAATAATAGAATAACTCACTCCTATTGAATATCACATGCAACAATATGAAAGTAAACATAGTATACCATTAAAACTTCATAAAGTAGTTTTTACATCATATCACATTTCATATTTCACTTTTTATCAATCCCGAAAGATTCCGTGCTATCTCAAGATATTTTATCATATCATAAAATACTAGCATGATCTCTACTAACCAAACTCTAAATCACCCCGACATGAAACTATAGGCTCATCTCAGACCAATGTACACTCTCATTAGTCTTGAGCTCACTTGCAGTGGTAGAATCACCTAGCCAAAGATGTTCTAACGCACAATATGGACTATGTTTTTCCCCCAATACATATAATGGGGCATCATTGACTCCCACACATATCACAAAGATACTAAGAAATCTCTCATCTCCAATATAATACCTTAACAGGCACTCAGGAGATCTTCCCTAACATAGCACCTTTTAAGGCACTAAGGAGAATTGCTTCCAATACCACACCTTAACAGGGTGCTAAGGAAACCTTGCCATATGGTCTTTGTCATCCCCTATACTTGGGTAAACTCCCACCACTTAGATCATGCTTTCTCGAATCATTTAAGGTTCCCTTTTCACAATTTACCTTTTTCTTATACATAATATAGATATGTATATATATCACTTTACATTACAAAATACAATTTCAATGCTCATTTCAACCAAAAGTCATTTTACACACACAATCACTCAATACCACAAACATGCTCAATTCAAAATCATTTCATGCATTATATAGCATACTAGCATACAGTTATAATAAACAGTCAAATAAAAAAAGTTATTCAGTTACCTCAATCCTTCTATTACTAGAAAGGTTACTCGTGGATTTCCATTATCGTACAAGCTAATCTCAAGCTTTCTTTCTCTACTTACTTACCCATATGCCAATCTGAACACATTTGGCACATTTTAGTCATTTAGCCCATTTTGACCAAAAACTCATTTTTACTATTTAGGGCTATATTCATCCGTAAACTCTTCTCTATTTATCCATTCTAAGTCCATAACTACCCAATTACTACTTTACATCACCTCAACAAGTCTTATTTCACTCAAGATAGATTTTGCCCTAACTTTCTCTCCATAAAGACCCAAAATTGAGCCTCCAGGTTCAAAGGTCTACCGTTCAGCTCTAAACTAGTCACAAAGCTCTAATTTAACTTCCACGAACCTTTTTATTACTATTGGGCAAGAATCAAAACCCTCAAATTCCACTAATTCAATTTTTCTATAACTCATTTTCAGAGAAATTTGTGTAGAATAGAAGGTAAGAGTTATACGTAGCTTACCTAGCAAGTTACCGATCTGAATCACCTTCCACCGCTTCAAAATGACTTGACCTAACTTCTCAGCCCTTCTTCTCTCTCTGTTTTATGTGTTTTTCAATTTCTCTCTTCTAAAATTTTCTAAATTCATGACTTATGAAGGCAAATTCTGGTCCATGTGCCTCGGCTCACAAAGCACAAGCTACAGTGCATGGCACAGTAAGACTTCTTCTCACCACATATACTTGCTTCGACCTAAAACGTACTCCTATCACCCATATCTATTCATACAACACACAAACCAGTCAAAATACCAATTAGCCCTTTGAATCTCTAATCCTACTTTAATTTTCACGTCACCCTTGATTTACCTCTAAACTTAGGATTAAGAAATTCAGGATGTTACATAGAGATAACTTGAACTAAATCTTAAGTCAATAAAGAAGTGTATTTGATAAAGTTGGTATAGTTTATAAACCTAATAAGAAACAAAAATATTATAAGAACTTCTTTGTTTCTACCACTATGACTAACTCACCCAAATTCACTTATTCCTACTGTAACAAGAAAGGGCACATGACTAAGTCATATACCATAGGGAGCAAGTATTGAGTGAAAATGTGAAGTGGATTCCAAAGGGGTCTACTAACCTATCAGGACCTAAACAAATTTAGGTACCTAAGAAAACATTATCTTTATACATGTTACAAGGAAAGTCACTAATGAAAAATGGTATCTAAGATAGTGGTTGCTCCAAGCACATGACTGGTAATAGCTCCATGTTCCATATATGATAGAAACCAAAGATGGTGGAATTGTCACCTTTGGAAACAATGAAAAGGGAAAAACTCTTGTATAGGTAACGTAAGTAAGAATTCATCGAACTCTCCATGCATTAATAATGTTTACTTTGTTGATGGTTTAGGACATAACCTCTTGAGCATAAGTCAATTATGTGACAAAAGTTATGAGGTTATATTTAATGTCGTGCGTTGCATTATAAAAGATAAACAAACAAGAAAAACCATCCTAGAAGGAAAGAGAGTTTAGAATGTATACTCAATTAACCTCTATGATGATAACTCATTAAGTACAAAATGCCTCATTTTGGTAAATGATGAGAGCTGGCTGTGGTGCTAGAGATTAGCTCATGTCAACATAAAGAAATTAAACAAGCTAGTAAAGAAGGATCTTGTCATTGGGCTGCCCAAGATAAAATTCAAAGCTAACAAACTATGTGATGCTTGTATGGAGGGAAAATAAGTCAAGACTACATTTCAAAGCAAAAATGTAATTTCTACATCAAGGCCTCTTGAGCTGCTTCATTTAGATCTACTTGGTCCTTTAAAGATAAAAAGTCTAAGGGGTAATCTCTATACTTTTGTTATTGTTGTTGATTATTCTAAAACCATCTTCATGTCTCATAAGGATCAAACTTTTAATTATTTTATGGCATTTGTAGCTAAAGTACAAAATGAAAAGAGTTTGAAAATTGTGAAGGTAAGAATTGACCATGGTGGAGAATTTGACAATTTCAACTCCATTGAGTTTTGTGAAGAACAAGGAATTAGTCATGAATTCTCAGATCTTAGAACACTTCACTAAAATGGAGTTGTGAAAAGAAAGAATAGAATGTCGGAGGAGATGGCAAGGACTATGATAAATGAGAAGAAACTCCTCAAGTATTTCTAGGCAGATGCCATGAGCACAACATATTACATCACAAATAGAGCACACATTTGACCCATTCTGAACAAAACTATATATGAGCTATATAAGGGAAGAAAGCCTAACATCTCTCATCTACATGTATTTAGCTATAAGTGTTTTGTACTTAATAATGGTAAGGACAATCTGGACAAGTTTGATTCTAAAAGTGGTGAAGCTTTATTTCTTGGTTATTCTAATAGAAGTAAAGTTTTTAGAGTCTTTAACAAAAGAACCTTATCTGTTGAAGAATTAATTCATGTTAGATTTGATGAATCCTTATCAAATGAGAACAAGGAAGAAGAAACTGTAAATCTTCCTTTTGATGGTCTCTCACTGAGTGAAAAGGAGAAAAATCAAACCAGTAATGATACCATGGCAAATGATCAAAATGAACAAACAAATAATCTTCCAAAAGGTTGGAGATATAGTAAGTATCATTGGAAAAGTTGATGATAAAGTTAGAACAAGAGGTTCACTTAGAGAAGTATGCCATTTCAGTGCATTTCTTTCTAATATTGAACTTTTTGACATTAAAGAAGCCTTATCTGATGAATATTGGCTTAAAGCAATGCAAGAAGAGTTAAACCAGTTTGAGAGAAGTTAAATTTGAGACTTAGTTCCTAGACCAAGCAAAAATCATGTAGAGAAGTTAAATTTGAGACTTAGTTCCTAGACCAAGCAAAAATCATGTAATTGGGACAAAATGGGTCTTTAGAAATAAACTTGATGAAATTGGTATTGTGGTAAGAAATAAGGCTAGGCTAGTCACGAAAGGTTATAATTAAAAAGGTATTGATTATGATGAAACTTTTGCTCCTATCACTAGACTTGAGGCTATTAGACTTTTACTTGTTTTTGCTTGCATTAAGCACTTTAAACTTTATCAATTAGATGTCAAAAGTGTTTTCTTGAATGGACTAATCAATAAACAAGTTTCTGCAGATCAACCTTCAGGACTTGAGGATCCATCAAAGCCAAATCATGTATATAAATTAAAGAAAGCATTGTATAGATTGAAGCAAATAACAAGAGCATGGTATCAAAAGTTAAGTCCTTTCTTATTGAACAATAACTTCAAAAGAAGAGTGGTGGATAAAACTTTATTCTATCAAACTGAAGGTAGTAATATCCTCGTAGTTAAAATTTATATTGATGACATTATTTTTAGAGCTATTAATGGAGTTTTTTGTGAGAAATTTGGTAAGATTGTATAAGGTGAATTTGAGATGTCTATGATGGGAGAGCTAAACTTCTTTCTTGAATTACAAATCAAGCAAATGAGGGATGAAATGTTCATAAGCCAAATCAAGTACACTCATGAACTACTAAAGAAGTTTGGAATTGAAAATGCAAATCCAAGCAACATACCTATGAGTACATCGATCAAGATGGATAAAGATGAAAAAGGAAAGAAGGAAGATCAATCAACATTTTGGCAAATAATTGGATCACTAATTTACTTAACTACTAGTAGACCTAATATCATGTTCAATGTCTGTATGTGTGCAAGATTTCAAGCTAATCAAGAGAATCTCACTTAAAGGCTGTGAAGAGAATCTTTAAGTATTTAAATGGAACACCACAATTGGGACTTTAGTTTTCTAAAAGAAGAAAACCTAAATTAATTACTTATTTAGATGTTGATCATGGTGGATACAAGACAGATAAAAAGAGCATAAGTGGGACTTGTCAGTTTTTTGATGGCTTGCTAATATCATGGTTCAACAAGAAATAGAATAATATGTCCTTATTATCTTGTGAAGCTGAATACTTAGCAACTGGAAGTTGTTGTACACAAATTTTATGGCTAAAACAACAATTGAAAGATTTAGGAATTCATCTTAAAGAGATTCCAATCAGATGTGACAATACAACACCATCAACTTGGCCAAGAATCCTATCCAACACTCAAGAACTAAACACATTAATATAAGGCATCATTTCCTACGAGATCATGTGCAAAAGAAGGATATTATACTGGATTTTGTACCTACCACCGAGTAATTGGTAGATATTTTCACCAAACTTTTGGCTGCAAAATAGTTCATGTTCATAAGAAGGGAATTAGGAATGGTAAATTCTAATGAGTTGTAAGAATTTTAAATTTAAATGCACTATATTTGAATCTTTTACTAACTTAAGTTTCATGGTTGTTTAAGTTGTTTTTGCAAGGTTTAGTTAGTGAATCATGGCTTACTTGGATTAAATTAATTGATTCTCAAAGAAAAAAGTCAGAAAATTAGGTATTATTTGCTTTAAAGAATTGTTATTATTGTTTTAGGATATTTCTTGCAAGTTCACATGCTATATCTTGTGTGATAATTTTTTGTGATTGCATTTTCACACGTGAAATCTTCCTGGTCGCTTGTGTGAAATAGTACTCAAAATATTATCCTTCCTGAACTGTGCTAAATCATGCGTGAAGAAGGAAGTGTTACTTGCATGAAATGTTCTCCCGAGAGCATTTCATTCTAATGTGGTCATTTCTTATGTGAAGGCCACCTGTGACCACGTGTTGTAAAGTCTTCTCATATATCTACTTAATATAAGAGAAGATTATGGTGTTACCACTACCTCAACTCATATCACAATAATCAAATTCCATTTTAAAAGCTTCGGCTAAAGACTTACTTTATAAAATCAATTAAATCTCAATTCAATCAGAGAAAACACAATAAATAAATCATACACTTTCTAGATATAATGGACATAACCCACCAAGTCCAATGGACCAAAATACACTTGAGTAACCCATTATGAGGCTTGAACCAAGTCCAATGGACCAAAATACGCTTGAGTGACCAATCAAACACACAAAAAAAATACCAAATACAAAATTTAGCCACTCAATAGCCATTTTACCTAAAATGGCCAAAACACACAATCAACACTACATGCACTATTTGACTTCTATTGCCACATAATACATTACAATTACATTGTCACTGCATAGATAAAACATTCCTTGTACTTGTATTGGTATTTTAGCCCATCACCATAAAAATTTTCATATATTCACATCATACACCATATTGGGCTAAAATACAAAACAACATAGTATGAAACAAGTGCAACTAATCAAAATGATATGCATTCCTAGTTGGCAACATATAATATCATTCATATAAGTTTATGTACACGACTCAAAATGAAATCGGGCTTTACAATGAGAATGTAGCAAGTATGCTAGCCCTTGCCCAATTCCCTCCCTGGCTTAATCTCACTGGTAGAACCTGTAAAATGATAATTCACGGGGTGAGATAAAAATCTTAGTAACTAAGATAATCTATATTATTGATTAACAAGCCAAGTTATAAAAAGTATTAAAATAAGTAACATAATCATATCATATAAGATCACCATAAATTGCATGCATGATCCCTAACAATCCGGTCCTCCAATACTCTCGACCAAACTAGTAGGCTATTTTACAGAACCAAACCACATGTATGGTCCCCAAGCTCACCATCCATGGTAGAACTACCCGGCTAAGGTGTCTTAAACCACTTCTAGACTACTGTTTCCCCCTATTACAAGTAATTGGGGTGTCGTTACTCTAATACCACATCCTACGGATGCTAAGGAGCATAGTCTCTAACTCCGCAAAGTAAGTCTCTAACACTGCACCCATTTTTGGGCACTAAGAAGAGTAAGTACTGCACCTGGCATCCCGAGGTACCAACAATACCATATAGAGTTAATCTTCACTATCTCCACTAGGGTGACCTCCCACCCTCTAATATGTCACATTTCACTACATATTTCCACTTGACCATGCATAAACAACTTTCCAAACAAATATAACAAAATCTTACTATTTACTTCAAAAATATAGAATTTCACAAAGCAATACTCCACTCATTTTCTAAAATAGTTAACTTTTAAAGAATTTATACATACATACTCAACAATTCATAGAAAAGCAACTTGAGAATAACTTATACAAGTAATAAATAATGCAAATTATCTAGTTACCTCAACCCTTTTTTTACTATAAGGGTTACCTATGGTGCTAATTCTCTTCCTGTGTCAAGGTAAGTCTTTCCACTCCACAATATGCATCAACAACTACTATATGTTAATTCTGAATTAACACAAGCACTATTAGCTCATAATAACCTCCCAATTATCCCACTTCTCACTCATATTCTTAATAAAGAGGCTTGTTAAGATTAAAATTTGTTCATACAATCCCTTTAAGCCTCCTTCTACTCTATCACAACATAAAACTTAATATCTCAACTTATCACACTTCAACAACCTATGATCAAGTTAGGGCTTGATCCAAAATTCACCAAACAAAAAAGTAGCTTCCTATTACCACATATCCAAGATCAATAAACCTAAATTAAACCTTTAAAGTCAATAGAAACCTTTAAAACATTGACTCATGGATTAATCCAATCAGACCAAATTCTCACTCTTCCAAATCCTATAGAAAATGAGATGAAAAGGTAAAGGAGAAGGGTAGGAAACTTACTCAAGAGTTTGAAGGCTCAATTTGTCTTTAAAATCCTCCCAAAACGATGCCCTAGCAGTGCCTAAAGTTGCCCCCTTCGTGCTCTAGGTTTTCCCACCACAAAATCTAATTTTTTTATCATTTTCAAATTTCTAGCACATGCCATGCAAGCCACGGCTCCTGACGTAACAAGCAACAAGTGGATTTTGCTCCCCCCGATGCCTCCCGACTTGATCCGACTTTTATCCTAACTCAATTTAGAGCCAAATATGACCTAAAAATCCAATTAGCCACCCAAAAATATAATTAAATAAATTAATCATATTTTTAACTAATTTATCCCTTAATTAATCAACTTTTCTAGTTTTAAAGTTTTAGGATGTTACAGTAAGCATGTATAAGTTGCCTTAGGATTTGAGCATATGCATATTATGGTATTTGATAATTTTAAGCTTCCTAGCCCTTGTACATGTGTGAATGAGGAAAAGGTTGGATGGGCTAGTGAAAGAATGTGTATGTGTGTGAATATGTGATATGTGAAGTAGATGGATAGTAATTTGGCCATGTATGAGATTATAAAAATGAAAACGATATTTTGGCCCAATGGGTATAATGGGTACTTTACAGGCCAAATGTGTGTATATGTGATATATCCCGCATGTGTGTGGTCAATCAAGTGTGCATTATCCATTTGGAAGTGGTCAAGGCCCAAAAAGTGGCTAATGACATTTGGTTTTGAATTGAGACACTTGAGTAGTAATATTTTGGCAAAAAATGATCAAAATGCACTTGGATATCCAATTTTTGAAAGAGATATCAGATTGAGTTGAAACAAATGTCATTAGTTAAATTTTGAAGAAGCTTGGTGTGGGCACTTGAACTATCCCAATTGGACATCGTATGTGGAAATGGCATGCATTTGAATTTTATATTAGAAACTGCCATTTTACATCAAATTCAGGTATGTGCATCGCAGCACATGTACTCACATGGCCCAGTGCACGGCACAGAGCGAGCAACTATGGCCTCTGTGCCACATGCCATAGCGCATGTGGCACGAGCCATGGCACACGATGTAAAGTTTTACTTTGTTTTTTGGAATGCATATTTTTTTAAATTAAATACCCAAGTACTTATTACTTTCGTGGTGTATAGGTTTTATGTTATCAGTTTTCTAACCCAAGTGATTTATAAAATAATTTGAAATATTTTCTTGGAATCCCAAGGCTATGCTACAATATACATTAAGCAAGCAACAACATTTAGTAATTTGTGAATGGGTTAAAGAATTGAAATTACCTTATGGCTATGCTTCAAATCTTAGTAGGTGTGTTGACATGAAAGAAGCAAAGTTACATAGGATGAAAAGGCATAACTTTCATGTGTTTATGCAACAGTTATTCCCGATAGCTTTCAAAGCATTAACAAAACCTATTTAAAGTGCCCTTGCTGACCTAAGTCAATTTTTTAAAGATTTGTGCTCAACAAAGCTAAAATATGATCAATTGGAGGCAATGGAAAAGAATATACCCATAATATTGTGTAGGTTGGAACAAATATTTCCTCTAAGTTTGTTTGACTCAATGGAGCACTTACCTATCTACTTGCCATATGAAGCAAAGGTTGGCGGTCCTGTTCAATACCGTTAGATGTATCCCTTTGAAAGGTTGTTCATTTTATTTGTGATACTTTGAATTTTAAAAAAATTCACATAATTTTAAATATTAATGAATATTTTTCTTTCATTAGGTTCTTATGCAAACTCAAAGACTAGGTTAAAAGTAAGGCTAGAGTTGAAAGTTCCATATGTGAAGCTTATTTGGTGGAGGAAACATCAACTTTTGCTTCTTATTATTACCCATCTCACATTCCATGTAGAATGACAAGAGTTCCTTGTAATGATGATAGTGTTGAAGGTTGTTCTTCTTGCCCACTGTAGTCAATATTCAATTTTCCTAGTCATCAAGTTGGAAAAGTAGTCAAACATAAATTAGATCCTAAGGAATCACAAGCTGCAATCCTTCATGTACTTTTAAATTGTCCAGAGGTTGAACCTTTCATAAAGTAAGATTTTAGTGATGTTAGTTTTAAACTTAGTTCTTTCAATATTAATTGATTTGCTTATCTATTTTACTCATGATAGATCTGCCACAATATATACACAAAATTGATACGTGAACTTATTCCTAGGATCAATGATGCAAACCTTAACAAAGACATTTCCTCAAACTTTCCATTATGGTTCAAGAATTATGTATGTTCATTCTCGAATTCTTTTGCAATCATTTTATTTAGTAAATGGGATATAAGTTTTATTTAATCAAAATTTTTTTTGTTTTTACATATAGGTTGGGAATCCAGAAAATCAAATTGAAGATGATTTATTGAAGAGTTTGGCATTGGGGTCTATTTTTAATAGTAGAGATATGGAATGTGTACTTGTTTAATGGATATAAATTTCACATAAAAGCATCAGGTGATGGGATGAAAAGTTCCAATTATGGTGTGTATGTTTGAGTTAAGGACAATAGCCAATCAGAACATGATTTCTATAGGATTTTAACTGATATTATAGAATTAGAGTATGTTGGTTGGCCAAGAAAGAAGGTTGTTCTATTCAAATGTGATTGGTTTGACCCTACTCCTAATCAAGGGACAAAGATTGATATCAAGTATGGATTGGTTGAGGTCAAAGCATCTACGAATATAAGTCATATGATCCTTTCATACTTGCTCAACACACAGAGCAAGTTTACTTTACACCGTATCCCCCTGATAATGGGTGGTTATGTGTTATAAGGACAAAGGCTCGAAGCACAATTGTTGTGCCTAGTACTTCAAATTCTTTCAATGACTAACCATATCAAGAGGGTGGCATACCCCTGTTTCTCCCAACAATTATCGAAGATGATTTTTACTAAAGCCTAGTAGATAAGGAAGCTCATACAAATTAAGTTGATAAAATAAAAGTTAATAAAGATGTTGAGGAGGAAGAGGAGGATGAGGGGGAGGAGGATGATTGGAATCTAGTAGTTTTAGTTTGATATGCTAAGCTTTGTGAAAATATTGTATTTATTGTAGTTAAGGTACTTTTTGCCAATTTACTTAATTTTTGTTTTTCAAGAAAAGTTTGCTAAGAAAAAGGAAGAAGTGATGATGTTAGATACACCTACAGATAATAATGTTGAAACTCATCCTTCATCTTCTTCTGACAACTAAATCTTCCTTTTATTAGATGGGGTGATGAATGAGAGAAGACACGTTTACAGTCTTAGGAAGCAGAGTTCATCTTATACTTCAGGTCACAATAATGATAATGAGCAAGTAACTTCTCAATTGGAGATTGAGATGATGCAGAAAACAATCTCTATGCTAAATGAAGAATTGAAACAAAAACAAGAGAAATTAGAGGATGAGGTTAAGCAAAATAAAGAGATGATGTGCCTAGTCTTTCAACATCTTGGCCTCGATGCTTTTGAAATGAATATTCATGTACTTGAACCATCTCAAGCTAAAGTTGTAGATGACTCCACTAGCAACCTTCACTTGGAAGATGATGACTAGGAGAAACCTTGATCATTTGGTTTTCTCTTTGGAAATTTGTTTTTTGAATACTGATGTTATGGTTTCTTTAGTATTAATGTAAATTTTTGGAAATTGATCAATCTAGTGTATGTCACAGATTATGTTTTAGATACTAGTGACAATATATGCATTTTATTTTACAATTGCTTCCTTTAGAAAATGTTGTTGGTAACTCGTTATTGATTATCATTGTAAAGTTTCAAGTAAATTTTACAAGTTTCAATATGAAACAAATAAAAATAATAAAAATATAGAAAAAGAACAAAGATAGATTTAGATACACTTACAAGTCATCTTAAATTATGTCTTTAACATTATCAATAATAGAGACATTTCTAATCCATCTTTAACTAGAGATGATCTTTTAAGAAATAGAGATAGATATTATATGTCTCTAAAGAATTTCAAAGATGATTTATCAATAGGTTAGAGACCAGATTTATGAGAAGTTAGTGACTGCCTATGTTCGTCTCTATTTTAGAGACACATTAGTTTTAATTTTGCAATGGCGTACGTGCATCTCTAATTGATTATCAAGATAAACTCAGTTCATAATTAGCGACATCTTGTTTAAAGTTAAAGACGACATTTATATGTCTCTATTAGAGATAGTTTACAAATATCTATCTCGAAATAATTTAGCAACGCCACTTTTAGAGACGAGCATGATTATGTTGCAAAAGTAGTATCTAATATGTTGCAGATGGATTTTTTAGTCATTAGAGATGAATTCATGACAGTCTCTAAATACCCTTCTCTTTATAGTGTCTCTTTTTGCCAACATTACTGAAAAGACAAGGAAGAGACTTAACGAATGGAAAGGAAGGTTCCTGAACAAAGCTGGATGTGCTACACTCATTAAGGCTACTACTTCTCAATTTGACTTCATATTTGGATCTGTAAGAAGTGATAGGAGCAGTGGTTGTGGTGGGGTTATACAAGATGATTGAAATAATTGGATATGGGGTTTTAGTTCCAAATTGATATCTATTCCCCCAATGGTGGCCAAGATTTTTAATATTATATAGGTGCTCTACTTATGCAGGGAAGGAAATTTTTCCAAGGTGGCTATTTTCTCATATTGCATTGAAGTGATCAACCTGCACTACTACAAAATAGCCCCTTACTTGACGGTTATTTTAGAAATTAGTTGATGGTTTTTAACCATCAAGTAATGAGACACCATATATTTATTTGATGGTTAAAAACCATCAAATATTCTAGAGATTACTTGATGGTTATTTCAAAATAACTATCAAGTAATCAATTGAACATTTGCATATACTACAGCAATATGCGTGACGGTTATTTAAAATAACTATCACGTATTTAGTAATATTTGATGGTTATTTTGTAACAAGCATCAAATATGTTTTCACAAATTCTGTGTGCCAAATACTTAATAGTTATTTCATAATAACCATCAAGTATTCGTATATACTTGACGGTTATTGCAAAATAACCGTCAAGTAAACTTATGCTTGACATTTCTTTCTAAATAACCGTCAAGTATTTATGATGTGTTTTTTTAAAAGTTTGGGGCTACTTTTTAAGCAGTCCCCCTGCAAATACAAAGTAATCAAATATATATACCAACCAGCCAATAATAAAAAATAATTGAATCATTATTTATATTGAAATTACAATCCAAACATCTTTAATTTATCTTATATCTACCTATACTCTAAACCCGATGCCATAAAAAAAATCTATAACTTTTTTACCTACTTTACAAGTTTAAATTTCAAAATTAATTGGCCTCAGATATAAAATTTACCAAAAAAATAAATGTGTATACCAAAACTAATTGGGCCTAACCACTGCTGCTATCGACATGTTAAACACGACCTGAGCTACCTCTTTAAAGGTTTCCTCTATATGTGCAGCTGCATACTGAATATAGTAGGCATCCTCGAAGTACTGTATGCAAAGAGTTACAACAAATTCAAGTTAATAGCTATCTAACAAAAGTTGTTAAAATTTATAATTTAAGTATCATTAAATTTAATATATACCTTGTTAGGTAATGTGGTAGGGGCATGGGTGATAATTTCCTTCAAGAATCTCATCAATCAATAGCCACAGTCATTGCTATAATCTGGCTGGAGTGGATACTGTGCAAAAAAAATCACATATCAATAAAATAACAGTTAAAAGGCCACAGTTTGTTAATTAAAAACTCAGTCCATTAGGTTTACCTTAACTGTGACCTATGTCTCACAAGAGTCCAATACCTTTAAGCTAGGGGACAAGGTCTTGTTGGTTGCAGTAAGATACAAGACCACAGCCCTAAAAAGAAAATAAACAATAAATGTTAGAAATTCAATATATATGGATATTAAAGTAACAATTGATAAAAATTCAACTTACTTATTAAAAAATTCTACCATATCTAGCCTATTGCTTGGTTCTCCGTTAAGAGGATCAAGATACCAAATTTTTAAAGCAACAGGGTTAACCACAATAAGCATCCAGTGCCCCCTAATAAGAAATAACAAGTGTTATCAAATAAGTAAATATAAAAAATATTTACTTGTACCAAAAGTAGCTAGAAGGTGGCTTACCCTTGACAATAAGGAGCAAGAAAAAAAGTATCATTGCTTGCTCCCCTATCCTTAAATTGATTTGAAAGCTGCCTTGCTTGATCTTCAAGAGCTTCCTTTGTAATTCCATTATAGGCAAAGACATCATGGGGATTAATCAGCTTGAATCTCGACTCAAGGCCACCAGGAACCACAAATGAGGTATAAAGGTGGCTTAGGTAAAAAAATAACCAGGTTAATACACGCACGTGCACACATACATATATATAATTTAAATAATTAACTGAGCATTATCGAAGAAATACCTCATGTAAAAACTCATCAGACTAGTACTGTCCATTTCGTGCTTGAGAATTTCATTTAAAATTTCATCCCGGACAACTTCAAACAAGCCCGGTCTTCCATACAGCCCATCATCAAAACTAATGATATCCCCAATCGTAACTTGACGAGCCATCCTCATAGCCATCACATATATCTCAAGAGAGGCACGGTATTTGTATTCTACAGTTGGCATCAGTGCTGCTGGATATTGCGAAACTATGGCTGACTCTTTGGTATGGCCCAACTTACTTTTTAGCTTGCTCTTCCCTCTTAACTGCACAACAAAAAAGTTAGATATTTATAATCATATTATAAAATTATAAATAACTATTTAAATCGTACCTTTTTCTTTGGAGGCAATGGGTCCTTTGCCGGCTTTAGTGTTACCACTATTACAAGGTGGTCAGGCCATGCAACGAAGCTCCCTACTACTTCCCCCACCATCTGTGCCTCATCAGTAGGAACAAGTAATGGATAGTTGGGGTCGATGGCAACAAGTAGAGAAACTCTAACACAGTTGAGCGGGAGGGGATGATTATGGATTGTGTCCCTGAGAATGTTATACATACGCCCTATTGCAACCACTCTACGTTCAAGAGTGTTTGCCAAACAATTGCAATCGTTCTCGCCCTAATTAAACAAACAATAATAATCAGTTTCTAAAACAAAAATAATTAGACAAATTCATAAGGTAAAATATATTATCTCAGGTAGTTTTTCTAAGGGGACTGTGCAGTTATCTTTCTGACTAGGGCTAATATCACCCAAAGTCCTCCCAAGGACTTGCCCTTTTAACAACATGTCAATTAATGCTGCCTGGGCTAGTAGTTGCTGCTTCATAATGGCTTGCTCTTCTCTCAACTCTTGGACCTCAAACGAAGAAGCTAATATTCACTTTTTTTATCTTGCCAAAATATTGCTTCTTCATGACTCCGAGGCTAACACCCCTGACACAACCAGGGTGGTTAACAGATCCTAATGCCCTAGCCAAGATATCCTCATCCTCAAGAAGGTTGCCCTATGAGACTTCCTGAGAGATGGAATCCTATGTAGAGTAAATATGATTAGTTTGGATATTCATAATTAATTATTAAGTAGTAGATAAATATAATACTTACAATCTTTTCAATAACCTCCTTCATGCAGGAATTGTCAATAATTCCTTCTTTATTAGTGCGTGCCAATGCCCAGAGCTTATAGCGAGATATGGTAACCTCTAATCCCTCCTCCTCTAATTGTTTCTGATCAATGCCTGCATACCCCAACCTCCCTGCTCTATAAGGATATTCATTCTTCGCTACTCTCTCCTTATTTTGCGTACTTAATTCCTTGATGAGTTAATAATAAAAAATTTTGTTAGTACATACACATATAATCAATAAATAACACCAAACTTGAAATTTAAGAAATATTAATACCTTGAATTCCTTCTCACGCCGTGAGGCAACAAGAGCATCCCAATCCTCTTGTTTTACCAAAGGTTGTAATAAGGGAGGAACTAGAGCTATAAATTCAGCATCAGGATCTTTCAAATATTTTTGTATGATGAAATATCTGAAAGACCTTAGTGCCCTCCCAGCCTTTTGTAGGACAAAATCTTGCCTACTCTCATTAATGTCAAATCCTAATTGCAAAATAAAATAAACAACATAGCAGATGCATTAATTTTAAAAATAGTTTATACGAAAATATACTTAGTAAAATGTAACTTACTACTACAGTATCCCAAATAAGAGCCTTCATGGCCTCATCTACTTTGTGCCATGATTTTACTGTGATAGGCACAGTAGTCTTTGCCACCACCCCAATATAACTTATGAATTTTGAGGATTTAATTGCTTGCCCTTTCTTGTTCCATTGCACATCAATTTTTTTTCCTACAGCTCTTGTTTTTATCACCTCTTCCATTATCGTTAGGACCCGTTGAATGTTATTGTACTCCTGCTCTAGCTTTTTCTATATACTCGGAACCTCAGTAGAATTTGTAGCTAGAATTGATGGAGGGGTATCAACAGACTCGCTATCAAAAGCCATTTATCTGTAAAGGAAGATAATTAAATCAAACAAATAACTTAAACAAAATTCACATAATTAATTCAAACATTAATCAACTTAAATAAAAAGAACACAATTAATCAACTTAAACAAAATTCACACAATTAATTCAAACATTAATCAACTTAAATAAAAAGAACACGATTAATCAATTTAAACAAAAAGTTTCATCATTTAAGTTCTCATATAACTGAATTATACTCAATCAAGTTACCCAACAACAATTGATATAAAAATTTTATCCCAACAATCTATTTTGTCCTATAAATTCAATATAACTCAATCATATCTAATCAAGTTATCCAACAACAAAATTAATCACCATCACCACAACAAGGGAAGCAAATTTTCAACAAATTCATGTAATGCCCAATAGTAAATTAATTTTCATATAATCTTAAATTTAATTTCAGAACTAATAAAGAACTAAAAACAAAAGCCTATATACATTCAATCATAAATCGTAGTTCTAATGAACAAAAAATTCATATTCCAATTGCTAATTCCAATCAACTCCCTAATTATAATTAATTGACAACAATATCACAAGGAAGAAGGATAAGCCAACTTACTTAAGAGAGGCAAAGCACGAGAACGAAAAAGAAGAGCAGGGGAAAGAGGAAAGAAGACAACTCGTGTTTTGCACTGTTGAAAAGCAAGTAGGGAAATTTGAAGTCAAATTTACCCTAAATACTAAACCCAAAAATGAATTAAATATATGAAGAAGAAATTAAACTTGCATATGGAAGATGGAGAACGAACCCAAAATGCCCGAAATGAAGACTTGGATGAACGAATAACCCACGAACCCAAAAAAATGGAACCCACGAGCAAAACTCAAGAAGAATCGAGTCTAAATTTGTGTTTTTGGGCAATTTTAGTGACAGAAAATGATTTTCGAGCACTCTGGGTGTATTTTCGAAAACGTTCGAGTTGCAGAAATGTGAAAATGAAAGGTTCTGGAGCGTAAATTTAAAAGGTAAAACTTGACGATTATTATGAAATAACCGTCAAGTATTCATTACTTGACGCTTGTTGTTAAATAACCGTCAAATAAAATACAGACATACTTGACGGTTATCAATAAACAAGCGTCAAGTAATTAATTTTTTTATTTTTCCTTTTAAACCATATATTTGACGCTTTTTTACAAATAACCGCCAAAAAGACAATACTTGACGATTATTTCATAATAATTGTCAAGTATTAATTACTTGATGCTTGTTATTAAACAACCGTCAAATAAAATGCAGACATACTTGATGGTTATTAGTAAACAAGTGTCAAGTAATTAATTTTTTTTATTTTTTCTTTTGAACCATATATTTGATGCTTTTTTACAAATAATCATCAACTACTCCAAAATATACTTGACGGTTATTAGAAAACAAACGTCAAATATATTTATAAAAAAATTAAATCTGGGATGTAGATATATTTGACAGTTACGCCAATATAACCGTTAAATATATACTAAATACTTGACGGTTATTTTGAAATAACCGTCAAGTATTTAGTGCCTTTTTTATTTTTCGTTTGTCACTTATGACCGTCAAATATAAGCCGTCATATTTAGCTTATTCTATTGTAGTGCTAATTGTTTAGGGATGTGATATCAATTATCTCTTTAAGGATATTGTTGAGCAGGCTAGATCCTTTTTCTCTATGGAAGATCAAATTGAGTTCAATCATGTTCTTAGGGATGTTGATTATTTAGCTAGACTATCTCACATTCTAGAAGTTAATTTTTGCCTCTTTGATCGTCATCCATGTCCTAATTTTGGTATGAAAGATGATGAAAGAGGATAGACTTTTTTGGTTTTTTGTTTCTTGATGTATTTCGTTTCCTTCGTTTAGTATTGTATTTCAATTTCCCTCAAAAAAGAAAAAGAAAAAAGGGTACAAAAACAAAGCAAAACAAGTAAACAACAATCCAAAATGAAAGAGCCCACAAAACAAAATGCCTTAGGAATTGGCTAGGAACAAAACCTTTTACAGTTTCCTTTCACTAGATAGCACTCAAGATTCGTGGCCACAAATCAAAACTAGAGATGGAGCCATTTGAGAAAATAAGTTTTTTTCTTTTAATAAACCATTTCAGAAATAGGTTCAATGAGCATAAAGATGGCTTAGACTTTCTTTCACCAAAAAACGTGAATCGGAGTAGCCAGGTCCAGATATATCCAATCACACCCATGAAATTCACCACTAGGCAAGAGATAATGCGGGAAAATTCCTCAAATTTGTTACATTAATAGACCACACTAGAGAGAGGTAGACTTTGACGCTATTAAAAATACAGGATCATAATATAGAAGTCCAGACCAACCTACCCGATTAAACCAATAAATCATTAAATTAAGGTCTTGACTAATTTAATAGAATGTTTTTTAATTTATGATCAATTTGATCACAATTCAACTATAATTTTAATCATTAAATCTTGCACCAGTACCTTAATTGATTCAATGACAGATTTAATTTTCAATACATTAATAAGATCACAAACGTAAGTGAGCTGATGTTGTATATATTTTCACGACATAACTGTGTTACATTGTTATTTAGGTTTGGCATATTTCCCTTTTCTTTCACCATGGACTCCCTCCAATATTTTATATCATTCACTTTTTACAATGAATTTGTTCTCTCCTAAATAAAAATTACTTTGCATACGCTTCTTAAAAATTTTTAAGGCACGTCATGTTTTTCTTATATTAAATGAATGATGCTAATTAGAGGTAAATATGAAACTTCTTTAATTTTATGACCATTTTAGCATGGCAATTGTCTTGGTTGCGATGAAATAATTAGAATTGACTTATATTTGAGATCATAGGATATTATATATATATATATGTATATATATGTATATATATATGTATATATATATATATATATATGTATATATATATATATATATGTATGTATGTATCTCAAACACATATAATCTTTTTTAAAATATACATTATTTTCCTATAATTTTTATGTAAAGTACATGAATATTATTTTTCTCGCTCATAATGGTTGGGACTTTGAATTCTTTCAGTTCCTGGACGTAATTCATATGTACATAGAGTACATATATTGGTCCAAAAAAGGGGATAAATTTTTGTATCATGAAAGCTGGTTTTGTCACGTACTATCTTCAATAATGCATGAAGTAGATAAATTTATCTTATTCATTTTATAGTCTGTTTAAGAGTTAATGACATGTATATTTTTCTTCAGATTCTTCAAAATTACTTAAATATTATTTTTCTTGAATTTGAATATATACTAATTTCATAAAAACGATATTCTAATTTTTTGCCTATTTTAAATTAACATAAAAATAGAATGAACTTACACCAGTCAAATTAAATTCACTAATTAAATTATTCCAGTAAATAATTAAAAATTATTTAAATAATATATTTTCATCGGCCTAAGCATATCAGCTTTAATTAACGAAGACTGTTTGATTATTACCGAACAACAAAAAACTGCTTGATTAATAAAACGTGGGCCCATATGAAAATAAAGCGAAATTTTCAGGCGATATTTGGTTACACCTTCAGTCATACTCTCATTCAATGTAGAGATCACAGAATGTGAGCATAATCTCATGAGCGCACAAAGTTTCTCCTGATCGCTCTCGGATTCCTTTGTACCGTCAGGCTCAAGTAATTAAATCCTTTCCTCTTATATATTTCAAATCTTCTTCTCAATAATACATCATTTCGTTCATTCGCTTGCTCTGAATTTCCGCATTTCGTCCGGTCATATGGCTTCTGATGATGGGGCTGAATTGAAAGCAGCTCAGATTTTGCTTGATCTTCCTCGTTTGATTTTCGATTCTGAGATTCGAACCATGTTTCCTCTCGTTTGGGGCTCCAAGAAAAAGCGAACGATGCACAGGTTCGCCCCGTTTTTGAGTTGCCGCAAAACCCCCATTTCGTTCCCAAATTCGAAGTTGAGAATGGCTCTGAAGAGGAAAAGATCAGCGAATCGTCACCGACATTCCTCTAGCGGTATCAAAGGAAGATCGTGTTTCTGCGATGTGAAGGATGAATCGTCGAAGATGAAGAAAGTGGTACTGTCTTCTAATTCTCCATGTGCTTTTCTCTTCCCTGATCTGAATCTTCCTCTGTTGATCGAAGAAGTAGATGAATAACACTTTCATGATGAGCAAGAAGCGCATAAACCCTCGCTCCGTCTCTGCGCGTGATGACGATGGGAGAAATTGTTGCTGTTCTATCAATGATCTTCTTGTTCAAGTCAAATTCGGTTCAGGTGAAAGAATCGATTCGGATATGTCACTGTATGTAATGAGGGTTTCGTTTCATCGGTGGTGACGTAGTTAACAGTTATATTCAGATAGCTTCAGAAGACTGCAGGAGTGACTAACTAATTAATTAATTAAGGGTGTATTATGTGAATACCATATCATTAACTTTAACCCTTGTTAATTAATTGTACAGAGATCAGTTTTGTGTTATTGACTGAGATATACGAGTATTATGTAAAATCTAATTAACACATTAGATAAGCATATAGTGCATGCGATAAAAAACTGTACAAATGCACAAGTTGGAGTTCTTGATTCGACCATAGTCACCAAGTTGCATGAGCTAGTCCACCAAAGTCTTCCTCTCTGTTCCTTTTGTGAGTTATGTGGCTTTTGGTAGGGAAGCAAATACTGAGTTAGGGTTAGAGAGGGACCTAGCCTATCTAATAATCTTTATTGGGCCCACCAATTACAAGCTTTAGTAAGGTTAATAGCCCAAACTTTAGCTGCTAACCAAACTCAACAGATCACATGTCAGGCCCATTAAATATAGGGAAAATAGCAACTAAAGACCATCAAAAAAAATTTATGTAAATCAAAAATTGATTGTTATCAAAACTTAAATAAAAAAATAAGTCTTAATAAATAATTATTAATTTAAAATAAATTGTTAAAATTCAAATAAATACTTATTAATAAAAGATTAACTAGCATCAACAAGTATCCATTGAATTTTGACAATAAGTGATCTTTGATTGGTATAAATTTTTTTCAGTAGTCTTTGATTGATATTTTTCTTTTAATATATAACCACATAACATAATTGAGCTTTAGGAACCTCCCATTAACCTGTTATAACAAATCAGAAAATAATTAATGTGAGCTCACATAATTTTCCAACATATTATTCCCTCTTTGTTATGTGTTTATGTACAATTGCATTT
Organism: Prosopis cineraria; assembly: GCF_029017545.1. Classification (NCBI taxonomy): domain Eukaryota; kingdom Viridiplantae; phylum Streptophyta; class Magnoliopsida; order Fabales; family Fabaceae; genus Prosopis; species Prosopis cineraria. The sequence goes on along the minus strand of NW_026555334.1, from coordinate 19,565,642 downwards.
ATATTCTTCTGTTTTGTGACCCATGATTCTATTTTAAGCTTTCTTCGTTGGGTTTTCTTTTTGGGTTTACTTTCACCCCGTGAAGAATGAACAGTCTTCTTTCTTTATATGAAGATGCAAAAGTAACGTTATGCAAAAGAGACAGATATAATATAATTCAAATGATTAAAAAATCTATGAAATAATTTTTTAAAAAAAATCTATTTCAATGAATTTGAAATTTGATTGACATATTTTTTTTATTTTTTATTTTGTAAAGAAACTGCTAGTTTCAAAACATTTTAAATGGAATAATTATAAAAAATAATACAATAATTTTTTGGCAAAAAAATTGTAACGCAGCATAAAATGATAAATAAAGCCCGCCGAGTTCTACAGGATTCCAAACGCGTTGTGCAATTCTCAAATCAAAGTGAGCCTGGATTTGTAGGCCGAGCACTACAGATCCATCCCATCCAAATGAGAAGTATATCTATTTATTTTCTGAACAGGACTTTTTTTTTTTAACCAATGAACAGGTCTTTTATTTTAAATTAACATTTTTATTCATATGGATCATAGACCCAACGTATAAAATTAACATTTTTATTCATATGGATCATAGACCCAACGTATAAAAATCGCCAAATTAATTTATTATGTTACCCAAGTATTTGTTATAAAAAGGACAAATATATTATATAAAAAGGTTAGTAGATTACTGATCAGCGTTTGGCTGGACTTAGTTAAAAGAATTAAATCAATATCTTGACGTTCAATATTTGAGTCATCTTGAAATATAAAATTGCATTAAATAAAAAAATTAAAAATAAAAGGATGGAAGTTTAAAACTTCATGATCATCACATACAGACAAGCAAGTTAATATTTGTTATAAAAATAAAATTGGCTTTTAGTAAACTCTTATATTTGAATTTTTTATTTTCTTTAAATGAAGTTAACTTTTAGCAAGATTCAAAATTGTTACCTTTTTTAGTTTAAAAAAATTTGTTACATTTTAATTACTTTAAAAATATTATTGTTCTGATAAATAATCAGGTCAGATCAGATTTAGAGATTGGTCTGATAAATAATTTAGGGTACACTCCTTTGAGAATAATTTAAGGCAAAATTTGATCTTAACCCATAATCTAATGGAATATTTTACTGCATTACAAATTGCATTTAAAAAAAAACCAGAGAGATTACATATAAGTGTTTCTTAGTTTAGTGTGTTACTATTTCTGAAAATGATATAGTGATTTATATTTATTGTCTTCGGGAAATATATCTCATAGTTTTTCAAAGTTATCATCTTTGTAAAAAATGTGAGTCACTTAAAAAAAATATTCATAGTCTCTTACTATTTAATTATTTACAAATTTTACATAATCTAAAATTGATATATTCATGATTTTTGTTTGATTTCATAACATTGTTTAGATATGTTTAAGAGGGCATGCTTGGGTTGCTCCCCAAAAAGAGACAAAGAAAGAGAAATCAAACTTTAGAACATTGCATTGTCAATTCACGCCAAAAAGTTGGCCACCTTAAGATGCTGCTCAGTCCCCCGTGACCCTGTCATCTGGCGTGACATTTTATAATATATATCCACCTACATCGCGTACTCTTTTCTTTTCTTTACTTTGTTTTTTTCAATCCTATATTATACATAATTCTGTTTTTTTTTTTTAAATGAGATCACCATGCATAAAAAATAATACTAACAATAATTAAGTCAAGTCATGACTCAAAAAAATTTTGTACTCTAAAAGAGATTCATCTAAATCTAAATATACAGGCAGTTAAGAGCTTGGCATGCGAGTTATTCAACATAATTATTGGCTTCCTTGAAAACACGTTCAATTGTCATTATTCAATCTCTCATATGTCCCTTATCTTTGTCAGGGGAGAGGGAGGAGTGTATTATACATGACTCTGTGTGTGTAATGATATATAACACACTTATATAATATGAAAATGGTAACAACTTGTATTATTAAGTAATAATAAGTAATGGAACTTATTTTTTAAAAGAATAAATGTGAAAATTTTAAATAATATATTTTTTAAAAAAAATAAGAGCAAGAGTGAGTATGGATAAAATGAAGTTAGTGCAATTAGAAATATGATGCTAACACCAAGTAAGTGTAGCATGAACAATAGTGATTTGGACCCTTTAAGCATCATTTCATTCCAAAATTTGATTACTAAAAATATATATGGGGAGCATTGCTCACAAGAGGACAACTCCTTGAATAACTCTAGGTTAGTCTTACAAGGTTGATAGTATTATATGAACGTAATTAGGACAAGATTATTAAAATTAGGACAAGTTTCATACTGCAGAAGTGTTTATGGATGTAATTAGAAACTGTTTATTAACATGAGCATTAAGATTTGAACAATCCATGATACATATATATACATATATATATTTGAAATATCTTTTAGTAACAGCGGTTAAATGTTTTGGTACAAAGATTAAGAAATATAATTTTATTAAATTGTCTTTTTTTCGTCAAAATTAATTCGTCCTTGTTAAATCTTCTTTCTTACACCCTCTAGTCCTTAATGCAAATTATGTTAAAAAATTCCGTAGTTTTACTTTTTCACTAATAATTTTATTAATTTTGTTGCAGAAAGTTGATAAATAAAAAATAAAAGGTAATTAAGATATGTTAATTTTAATTGGATAATAATTTTAAAAAATAGGGATACTTTTTTATAATTTTGAGAAATCAAAGCAATTAATTTTTATCTATTTTCTCATAATTTATGTGAAACAGTTAGGCCACTTATATTATGGATGGGATTAGAGTCGGGAATAAGGGTTGGGTCTAAAGGATCGGGTTTGGAGGCCCTATTTATATAAGGGTTCAGGATTTAAAAATAAATTTTTTTAAAGTAATCGAGCTTGAGGACTTGGCTCTTCAAGCCCTGTAAAAAAGGGTTTGGGCTCGATAGCCCTTCAAGCCCTGTTATATTATTATTATTATTATTATTATTATTATTATTTTCTTTGGTGAAACACGTGTTTGAAGCCAATGACCTGCTCACCTGATCCTACACACATTATAATATTATTAATTTTAATTTCTTATAAAATTGATTTAATATAATTTAATAAATATTAGCATATAGTATAAAATTTCTGATATTTTTTATTTTTCTATACTTATTATGTTTGTATATTTATAAAAAATGAATTATTTTTTAACCAAGATTTAAATTTTATTACTAGACTTCTAAATGTGTGTTGTTTAATTTTTAAAAAATTATGAAAATTTTATTTTTTTAATTTCAAAATATTTTAATTAATTTATAATATTTAATTTTATTTTTATTTTTTTATTTTTTTAAAAAAGGCTTTCGGGCCCGGTCCTGAACTCTTTACATAAGGGCCAAACTTGAGAAACAAGATTTAAAATAGGAAACTAAACTTTAGGACTCAGGTCTTTAAGGGCCGAGTCCATAAAAATCGGGCCCGCTTATATTTTCAACTTTAGATAAGATGAAGTAGAAATTTACTTTTGTAATATGTCAACTCTGGTCTAGCAGTGCGGATGTCAAAGACTCTCTGAGAAGAAACCACGCATTAATTATTGGAAACAGCTGAGCGCAGGAACGATGTAGCAATTTTATTTCAAGCCAGTCCCAAAAAATTCTCAAATTTTAAGGCAAGAGCAATGATTAAATTGAAATTACGTTTTTGTTGAGAAATAATTAAAATACCCTTTAATTATTTATTTTAAAAAATATTCATCCACCATTGCCAGAATTCCAGCGACCAAATTCCACATTGACCGGTTATACCATTAAAAAAAAGCGAGGTGAATGTGGAACTCATAATTTAGTTAATAAAGTTTATTTACACATGAAAAAAAAATTTGCTATATATTTTTTATTTGTAAATTTTAAAAATTTAGATACTGTGTAAAAAATAATATTATTTTTATATTTTGAAAGAGAGATCTTCCAGGATCCGCAATAAAAATTGGCAGTAGATATAAAATTTTTAGTAAAAATAATATGTGGGTATTAGATACGCAATAATATTTAAAAATTTATTTAGACAAAGTATAAAAAGTAGATAGGTAACTTGAAGAGCTTTATTTTGAAATTTAATTTTCTCAAAATAACAAGTTATAAATAAAATAATTTATTAATTTTAAATTTTATATGTATAATATAATAATTATAGAATAAAACATAAAGGTAAGTGTTTTAAAAATAATTTAAATTTATTTTATTAAAATTTTAAATTTTAAATAAAAATAGGCATAAATCATATTGACTAATCTATCCCTTATTATATTAAATTTAAAAAATTCATATTCCATTAATTTTTTTTACATACATGTTTGAAATATTATTTTAGCATAATTGCATATTTAATTTTTTTAAAATAGTAAATAAATAAGTTTTATAACTATTAAATTTAAAAAATAAATTAAAAGTTAAAAGAATATATCATTTAAATGTTTTGGCGGTAACATGAATAATTTTTAGATAATATTCATATTTAAATAAAGTTATTTTGATCCAACAAATTAGATTTTAAAAATAAAAAAATATGTAATTAAGATAAATAGAATGAGGACTACGTATTTTACTTTGAATTATATGTGCTTTAAAATAATTTCTATATTTTTTTAATTATATTTATTTGTATTTGTTTCATACTAAAATATTTCCATGCATTGCACAAAGATTAAACCTAATTTACATAATAATATGACAAATACTCAAATCCGATATAGTAGTACGGATATCAACAACTCTGTGATAAGAAACTGCATTGATTATTGGGAAGATTTTAGAACAGGAACACTGCAACAATTTTATTTCAAGCCAGTCCCAAAAGATTTTCAAATTATATTGCAAGAGCAATGATTAAATTGAAATTATGATGGGACTTAAATATAATTTGACATTATAGTGTAAAGATAATATTATCCTTACAGTTATACGTGAAATTCTAGTTGTAAAATATTGAAATGATAATTATAAATTATTAATAAGATAATTATAAATAATTAATGTTAAACTTTGTTAGTAAAGCATAATTCAATTAATTATTAGATGCTTCTCTAGTTTTATTTATAAAATATTTTCAACATATTTTATTAAAATAAAAGAAAAACCTTAAAACTCACTAATTTTATCTAAAGATTTAAAAAGTTTTCAATTTTATCTCTATTAAATATATATATTTTTAATAATATATTTTCTCTTTTCAACATCTATTGGAAGGTTAAAAAAGAAATTTATGATGAAAACTTAATGACTAGCTTATAAATATGAGCATGAAATATATATTTTTTACCCTATAACTAGGATTAAAGGGACTATGTAAAGTTGTTATTGTAAAAAGTTGATGTAATAGCTATAAATTATTAATAAAATAGTTGTAAATTACTTGATCGATGTAATACATATTTAATAGAGGTATTATTATTTTTGCACTCTAATTTTAAATTATACTCAAGTTTCAAGAGATATAGTTAAGGATTTTAAATTTTATAAGACTTATTTATAAATAAATTTATTTCATAGACCCATATATAATTTTGCAACTAATTATTTAAGAAATATAAATAAATGTAAATATATATATATATATATATATAACCAAAGAAGTGACAAATATCATAAAGCAAGGATACTCTATCATAAAAGAGAGACCCATCTGATCTTCATTTTTTTTTTATGATGGGAGAATAACAAATAAATCTCTTCTTTAAAGTAGACAAATGATAATTTGATCGTATGAAATGTGTTAATATTTTTTAAATCTTAAAAGACCTAATCATTATTAAAATTTTTGATGAAATGATAAAAATACTTTTTAATTTAAAAAAAATGATGAGAGAAAGTTATAAATATTTAAATTATTTTAATCATTTATAAAATTAAACTTGTACTTCTCTCTTTCATCATTTTCAATTGGTAATGCTTATATATCAATATACCAATATTATACATTTACTGTTGAAATGAAGAGGTAATAATTGGGACAGATCAAATGGAATGCTTGGCATGTTGATTTCACTCTCTATCATGGCCCTAGCTGTCATTTTTTTCAATAATTTTTTCATATAAATAAAAATATCTAAAACACCTTACTCTCTTTTTTTTAAAATATAAAATATTTTTTATGTTAAATATTTAAAAATATAAGTCATTTTAATTTTTTAATATATAATTAATATGTTTTTTAAAAAAATTTGTAAATAAACAATTAAATTATTCATTTTAAAATAAAAAATATATATTAAAGAATGATAAAAAGTAAAAAAACAATTAACTGGAATACAATTTGATTAAAAATATTTTATATTTTTAAATAAAGAGAATTTATGGGCAAATTAGATTAGAGTCAATAACTTGAATCAAGTCAGATGGGTTAACCCGAACTCGTTTAAAAAAGTTAGAATTAAATTTTGTTATATAAACTTTTTAAAAAAGTAAAATACTTTAAACTTAACATGAATTAAATCCGTCTGAAATAAACTTGCCTACTAAAATTTACAATTCTATGAATATAGAATAAAAAATTTACAATTCTATGAATATAGAATAAATAATTTTAATTAATTTTGATAGGCTAGCTTGAATCAATTGAAAAAAATTAAAGTTAAATTTAATTATATAAATTTTTTTAAGATGATAGAATATTATAAGCGCGACCTAAATTTAGCTAGGTTCGTTCCTTCCGAATTACCGACTTTAAATTAGACGATGAGCGTCCGAAATAACAGAGGGGAAAGTAAGTGGGGTGAAGGCTATAGAGGAAGGGGTGGGAAGGCATAGGCATAGGATGGGTAGGCTACTGTTGCCATCTGCCTTGTCCAATTGAGCTTGTCACATTTCTGACGGCCACTACACTCATCGCCCTCATCATCTATTTCCATGCATTCTTGCCTTTTACGGTCGTTTGACTTGTCAGACCAGCCTTGCCAATTCCCAACCTTTTTTTAAAAGAAAAAAGGGCAGGGATCACCAAGAGTTGAGCTGGACTTGATATATCAAATGTTTAAGCTTATTTTTATAAAATTTAAAGTTTAAACTTAAAAAATAAGAGGTGTTTAGTATAACTGTTTTTAAGCTTGGTTCTATTAAATCTTATAAAAACGGGCTCAAGATTGAATAGGTTAGGCTTTTTTTTTACCTTTAAAAAATAAATTATTTTTAATTTTAATATTAAATTTTTTACTTTAAAATATTTTTATTTTTTAAAATTAGAATTTACATTGTTTATTTTTAATTTTTGAACATTATACTTTATATTTTAAAGAAATAATATGTAATATTATAATGTAAAAATTAAATCTTTAAAATTTTTAAAAAAGGGGAGCTTATGAGTTTAGTCTTAAGCCCATTGAATAAGGGTTGAACTTCACAAAATTGTCATTTTTAGGGAAACCCAGCTTGTGGGCTTGAACTCATAAGGGCGGGCTCATATGGGTCAGGTCTGTTTTTCAACTCTAAAATTAGGCACTAATGATCTAAAATTATAAGTGAGATTGAACCCATTACCTTTCATGTATATTTATTGCCACTAGTTTATTGCCAACACTTTTTGAATTTTTTTTTTTGAATACAAGGCCACGGATGAACCGTGCAAAAGATAACTTAAGTCAAATCAAGACCCATGAGCCGACGACACCTTGGAGGTGGAATGTCATCAAATAAAGTGTCTGAATTTTCTCTTGTAACTTGTCGAGCAAGCCAATTCGCACATTTGTTACATTCTCTAAACGCATGATTGAAGGTGACAGCCCAATCCTTCATGACGAGACATCTGATCTTCTTAATGATATCGCCAAGAGGATGATTCGGATCATGATCCTTCTGAACAAGTGTCAGGGCTTTTAAGGAATCAGTATATACATTAACTTGCTTGAAGTTATTTTCCTAACAAAGCTTTAATCCCTCAAAAATACCCAAGAGCTCAGCGGTAGTGGTAGGATGATAGCATAGACTTTTAGTAAAGCCTTTAATCCAGTTCCCTAAGTCATCACGAATGAGGCCACCACAAGAAGCGTCTTCATTGGGGAGAACAGAACCATCAATATCCAATCTGATCCAGCTAGGTTTTGGTGAAATCCATCTAGTGAAGGATCTATCTTGATTCATCTGCATAATTACAAGTTGAGATTGAAGGTAGAGGTCATTGATTATGTCCTGTGTGCAAGTGAAAATGATGTCTTTCTGAAGAATGTGGTCTTCCGAGTAGATAGATTTGCAGCTCTCTTTCCAAATGTTCTAACAAATATGGGCAAAAAGATTCTTCCAAGGGATTCTTCTCATATTAGCATTACCAACATTGTTTTTCGCATTCCAGAGAATCCAATCCTGAAAGGAAAGAGAAAAGAAAGTCTTAAGCTTAGAATGTGTTACAAGTTTCATCCATACTTCCCTTAATTTAGTGCAATCACGCAAAATGTGGATAAAGTTATCAGGGGAATTGTAGCCAAAGGGGCATTCAGAATTGGAAGAATTAGAGTTTAAATGCAGACGATTCCAAGTTGCTTTCCATAGAAAGTATTTGATCTTCTCGTAGGTGAGCCATTTTCATATAGTATCCCAAATTTTTTTTGTTGCAATTCCCATCCTGATTCTCAATAGCTTTGTAGGCTGACTTCATGGAGAAGTTGCCGTCAGAAGAAGGTCTCCAAACGAAAATATCATTATCTCCAAATGCATTTAATCACATCCGAGGGGAGGTAACGCTTTATTTATCAATGTGCCAACCTCTTGAAGTGCGAAAATCAAAGACTTTGGCATGAAGGATGGCTTTAGCTTTAGGATAAGCATATATGACAAGAGGCTCGGGAAGAGGTGACCACCTTTCGTACCAAAAAGATATTTGATCTCCTTTGCCTACTCTCCAACCAACATTGGCTTTAAAAGTATCCCAAACTTTACAAACAATAGTCCATGTGTAAGATGATGAATTTGGTTTGTAAACCATAGGAATAAGGGGTTTGTTACATTTGTATGTATCGCGGAGAATTCAAACCCAAAGACAGTTGGTCTTAGTAATAATGCCCCAGCACAGCTTCATGATGAAAGCGATATTCTGGTTTTTTATTCTCTTAAACCCAAGGCCGCCATGTTTCTTATCTTTAGTGATCTTATCTCAAGAGAGAATGGAGATTTTAGTGAAAAAAACATGAATAAAGAGCATGGAGATTTTAGTGATCTCTCTAAATTTGATCCTGTGTGCAATATGTTTGGTTGGAAAGATTTGGAGCGTTCTTCTCCTCACTTGATAAAGCGAAACGTTGGGAAAATTATTTTAAGATCCCATTTAAAAACTGGTATTAATTTTTTTTATAAAGAACTGGTGTGTAATTTTTTAGTCATTTTTTTTTGTAATTTTGACATCAACTAACAGCAAAAATTAAATTTTTTAAATAATAGAATGCTCAATGCATTATTTTTAAATATTAAAAAAGAAATTTATATTACATATAAGTTTAGAATTTTGTATGCTCTTAAGTGGATAGTTGAAAAATAAAAACATTATTTAACCCTATTGTTATTTTTCTTTTTCCGATTGATTTTTCATCTCAAATCTGGTGGAGTGTTGAACAGTTTTTAATTTCTTTTTCCTTGTTCTTTTTTGCATTATTTCATTTTTATTAGTTTATATTTGATTTACTCCAAAAAGATATAATTTTTATTAATTATTGAGCCAACTCGATCAATTTTCCTAACTTTCTCATTAATTACCTGCATTTCTTAGTACTTTTTTTTTTTCGGCCAAAGGCATTTCTTAGTACTGAATAATGAAGGCAGAGAGATAAATAATGTGATGTGATGTGATGACTCATGAGATCGATAAGTCGAGGAATGAGGATGGGGCCACAATGCATAAGCAAACAATAATTGCAGTCAAGAAATGAGGAGGTGGTGGTGGTGATGTTGGTGAAGTGAAGCGAAGCACTTAGGGTTGAATTGGAACTTATTTCACATTGAAATTCTCGTTAGTGTTTAGTTATTATTAATTAAGAAATGGTACAAATTGAATGCGTTGGAATGCTCATTCATGCCAATTATATGCTTTCTTCATTTCCTGTGCTGCATGAAACCCCGTGTATTGTAGATTTGATAATTCCAGCTGAGCCTAACAAGATTAATCCAAACTTACTTACAAAAATTTAGGTCTAAGTTTTAAAAAATTATGGTTTTTTATGTTCAGGTCTATCCTTTAAAAAGTTCGAATAACTAAGCTCGGCCCAAATTTTTTCGAGCTTTGGACAGCCCAAATATCCTAAATTTATTTTAAAAATTATTTTTAATTAATTTTTAACTTTAAAATTAATTATTTTATTTTATAAAAAATATAAAATATATTTTTTTGATACTTAAATAATGTATAGAACTCAAATATATGATATTTTAGCATAAAATGACTTAAAATTTAAAAAATTAATTAATATTTATTATATTTTATATATTTTTAAAAAATAATTTTTTATTTAGGTATTCGGGCCAAGCCCAAACTTGATTTGACTTTGCTCGAATTTTTTCAGACCTATTTGGGTCGGGCTTACTCGAGCTGAGCTCGAATAGGCTCAATCCACTTGAATTCTTAATTTTAATGCATTAGCCGATGGTCTATGCTTCATCAATATTATATTTTATTGGTAATTTATTATGAAGTTGGTCAAAAAAGAAAATTTTTTATGAAATAAAATTTCCTAGGAAAGACCCTATCCACATAGTGTATGATTATAATTGGTGCAACTCATATAGAGTACTAGTATACAGTGTTTTATATTATTATTAAAGTTAAAAAAATTAATTTTTAAATTATAGGTTTAGTAATATCTAAGATCATAAACTCATTTGTTAATAAAATGTTCCCTTTTAATTTTTAAAAATAATATAATATGATCTCTGCAGTTAATAAAAATTAACTTTAATCGTTAGTTAACAAGAAAATGACATAAATAATTACATAAAAAACAAAAAAATTATAATAAAAGACCTAAAATTATACAAAAGGGTGATTAAAAGTATGGTTTGGTTGGGTTTTCATCAAAACATAAACCAAACCAAATCAATCGATCGCATAAAAAAAGTGATGTTTGATTAGTTGTTTATTAAAGTTAGTTTGGTTTTATTTTTAGACAATTTGGTTCATACATGGATTAAGTTTCAATATTTTTTTACTTTTTTTTCCTTTGATATTCCAACATCAAAGTCATATTCTCAACTTTATTTTTATAAATAGAAATGAATATCAAATCAAAAATAAAAATATTCAAATTCTATTATTAATAAACATCAGAGTATATGCATTGTAAGTAACATTAACATGAGTTAAATTTCATTACAAATTATCTTAATATCTATAATGAAAATAAACTTGTTTTAAATCAATTAAAGGAAAAAATGTTTTAGTAGCAAGTCGTGAAGTATTTGACTCTCCTCAATCAACAACAACAATACACATCTCCTCAATCTGGACTATCTTTTACTCTCAAAGCAATTAACAAAATTAAGAAAAGTAGGGTTAAGGATTCTATTAAAATATTTGGGCTTGGGCTAGAATTTAGTTGAGGTTAAAATTTAAAAATAATAAACACTAATTAATAGTCTAATATTAATTATAAAAAATGCACTTAAAAATATAAAAAGGTATGGTTCAGGTTTGATTAAGGTTTTAAAGAAAAAAATCAAAACTTGAACCAAACTATTTGGGTTTTTAATTTATAAAACCAAACCAAACTTTATTAATGCTCAATTTTATTCGGTTTTGATTGAATTGGTTTGGTTTAATTGATTTTGTTCACTTTTACCCACCCTTAATTATAGACAATGACATAACAAATTATTGAAAATGACAAAACAAATTTATTGGTTTTTTTTATTAACTAATAGTCAAAATTAATTTTTATTAATGGCAAGAGTTAGATCACATCATTTCTAAAAGTTAAAGAAAAATATTATATAAAAATGAGTTTAAAATTTCAAACATAATTAGATTTATAGTTTAGGAGCCAATTTGTTATTTTACCCTATTATTAATATATGATTTGAAGTAATTGATTTAGAATTTATATTTATTTTGAGATGAACGGAGGATTTTTTATTTGAATTATTGCCATTGAATTTATATTAAAATCAGTTAACTTGTTTATATGATTGAGATCTGATGCTCAAGAATTCACTGAAAATATTTTTAATTGGAAAAAGTGAGTCACCAATCTTGGCCAGTTGGAGTGTAAAATTGATGCTTTTTAAAGGCCAAAATATCCATAACACCCTCGACTTTGGTTGTATTGCATATAAATTCTCTTATATTTAAAATCCCCACAACTTCTCTCATGCATGTTGTTGAACTTATGGTGTAAAAGTTAATTTATTTTTTAAGTTGAGGGTTAAATGTCAAAATCTTTAACTTGAAGATGTGGTTTCAAAATTTTTAAACATGAGAGAGGTAGTATACAATACAGCTAAAGTTGAGGACAGTTATTGATATTTTGGCCTTTTTTAAATAAGTGGTAAATTGTTTACAATTAAATAAAGGCATGTTGAAACTTTATTTATTATTTATTTTATAATAAATTTTTATTATTAATATTATCAATACTTTATTTGATAGGAAAAAAGTATAATTAAATATATAAAACTAAATATCTAACTCTTTTTGTTTAAAAAAAATTCTTAAATTGGAGTTTTATACATACGTACATATATTAATTAAAACAACTTCCACCTTATATCTGAGAATGGACCAAAATTTGATGAAAGAAAAATTTAAAAACTGGCCTATCTTATATGTAAAAAAAAGTTGAGTAATTTTATATATAAAAATTTTAAAAATTCTAATAGGTATATGAGTTATTGAAGGACAGTAAGACGCATGTAAGGGTAGTGAGGGGGTTTTTTTTTTTTGAAAAAAAGATAAATAACATTTTTAACTTTATGAAAAAATAATATATTTTTTATACATTTATTATTTGCTTACATGAGGTGTCACTGAAGTTTTTATGGTGCTTTTCTTAATTTGATATGGAAAACTCTATTAATAATATAACAGAGTAATTAATGGGAGGAGGCTTTGAAAAACAAAATTAAAAGTGAAGGAATTACTTTTAAATATTTAAAAGTAAGAGAAGTTATATACAACTATTTTAATATTTAAGAAAGTTTTATGCATTATTGCCAAAAATAAATAACATTATCCATGGTCTTTTGTATTTATCAAGGAACTCTCATAAATTTAACATTATTAAGTTAACATCATTAAATACAGATTCATCATACCACACAACCAATGAGAGCATTCTAAGAAGACAAAAATCAAATCTTAAACACATTCATGTCTTGTATGAAACTAATTTTTTGTTATAAAAAGGTTGTATTTAGACTAGAGTATTCTAAGAAAAAAATTAACATAATTAAGTTAACATCATTAAATACATATTCATCATGTCACACAACCAATGAGAGCATTCTAAGAAAACAAAAATCAAATCTTAAACATATTTATTTCTCATAAGAAACTAATTTTTTTTTTAAAAAAGGTTGCATTTAGACTAGAGCACTTCCTCTGTTTTAATTTATAAGATATTTTTAAGGATGATATGACATTTTAAAATATAAAATATTTTAATAGAAATAAAATTCTATTAATAATAATTATTTCAATATTACCATTCATTATTTCACTTCTTAAATAATTTTATTTATCAATATTTTTTATTTATGAAAGGAACTTTTGAAAACCTACAAAAAATTGAAAATTATGAAATATATTTAATAAATTTTATTAATAAGTACTCCCTTCATTTAAAAATATAAGGCATTTTTAATCGAATCTCATCTTTCAATAAAGTAACCTATTTTTAAACTAACCCTATTTTTTTATATTTATTTCTATTAAATACCTTACAATAAATATAAATTTATTTATTAATAAAAAAAATTTTAAAAAAGATAATAATTAGACTAAAAATATTTTATATTTTTAAATATCTTACTTTTTAAAAAATATCTTATATTTTTAAAGGAAGAGTATAATTTTAGCCAAAAAAAATTAACTTACTGAGGGAGGATATGAATGGGAGAGGGGGGGAGGGGAGTGACACATGGAAGAACCCCAAGAACTGTAGTTTGGTCGGGCAAAAAGATAGGGGCATAGTTAGAGTGATAATTATAGGGTTAAAAGAAGAAGAAAGGATGAGAATAGAAAGTGACAGGCCATGTGAACTCTCTAACTCTCACCCCCATCTTTCATTATTTCTCCTCTTCAACTATCCTTCCTTCCTCTCCCCCCACTTATCTTCCCCAGCCCTCTCCGCCCGATGAGCTTGAAAATTTTCAGAGATGAGGTTGAGTCTTTAGATTTTTTTTAAATTTATTTAGGTAGGTTGAATGAGCCTGAAATATCCTAACCAAGTCCAAATCTAAATGATTTAGCTCAAATATCTGAAATTTTTTATTATTAATAAAATTAAATTAAAATTAGATAAAAATCAAAATTATTAATTTTTTAAGATAAAACTTATCAAAATCAAAATTGACTAAAAATAAAATAATATTTTATAATTTAAAATTCTAGCCAGTTTAAAACCTAATTTATTAAGGTTGAGCTTGACATTATGAATTTTTTACACATTTGGCTATTGTGAGCTCAATTTGAATAAGTTCAACCTATCTAAATTATTGGCTTTAAATATGTTTCTTCCATCTTACTTCCTCCGAATCACAATATAAAACATTTTCTAAAAACCTTACTTAATCTAACTTATAAAGCATTGGATAACTTTTATATTTATTTTTTTAACTATACCATCATTTCATTTATTACTCTTTTGAAAAAAAAAATCATGCACTAAAATTACTATTATCAAACCTTTTATATAGAGTATTTAATGATGATATAAATGAAAAGATGTGAACATTATTAAAAATTTAAGATTTCAACTACTATTATTAATAAATTGTGAATTAATTAATTATAAGTTATATTGTGATTTTGAGGGGTTAGATTATAAAAATTTTAGAAGTATTTCATTGTCTCAAAATATAAGATAATTTAACAAAAATAAAATTTCATTCTTGAAATTTTTTTCAATATGACCCTTCAAGTGAAAATAAAATTGAAATAATTTTAGTGTAATGATCAAGTTTGTATATTTAAAATTATATTAAATGAATGGTATGTTTATAAGTTTATATTTTTATTTTGAAAAAATAAGTTTGTAAAATGACGTTATTAAACTTTATTAATATACATGATCTTGTTTTAAATTATCTTATAATTAAGGATGGATGAAATATTTTTTAACTATTCATTGATCCAAAATATAAGATACCTTATAATTTTAAAAAATATTTTTTTTTTGACTTTGAATTGATTAACAGGCACTAAGTAATTCTATATGAGAAATTATTATTTCTCCCTCCATTCTAAAACTATTTTTATTTAAGAGTATTTATACATAGATAAGTTTTTTGGTAAAACTGAATTTTAGAAAAAGGAGCGAAAATTTTTAAGTGGGCAAATGATTTTTTTTTTTAGGATGGAGGTAATTAAAAATTTTCAGGGGGTTAATTGAATTTTTTAGAGGCACAATCTTTAATTTTCTTTTATTTATGGCTCCTTATTACATCTCACATTGGAAGAACTTGAGGAGGGTGTGATTTATATAAGTGGGTGTAATGCATACTCATTGAGCTATCCATTTTTGGAAGAGAATAATAATTTTGTGAAAAACTGATATCAGAGTTAAACTTAAATTTATTTAACTGGTGGGTCACTTGTGATGAGAGCATCACAAATTAATTTAAAGAGTTATTACATCTCACATCAAAATGACTTGAAGAGAGTCATGAGTATATTAGTGGTTTCACTACACACATCATTAGGTTAATTTTTCAGGAAGAAAGTAATAATATCATGACATTCAACTATTATGTATGTGGGATTGCTCGGACTAGTATTAATTGTAGATAATGATAAAATTGAAAAAATAAGTCAATTTTTTTGTGAAATTAAAAAAAAATTCTTAACATGCATAATGCGGAGGATCTGTGATGCAGGATCATGGATCGGATGAAGTACAATTACTTGATATTTTTATTTCATGTATTTTTAATTTAATTTTTAAAATTTTAATCTTAGTGCGTAGCTAGGACCTAGGGGTGTCGATGTCTTGCACATGGGAAAAAAACCTCTCAAGCAAACATTAACAGCTGACTTAACGTCCATTGTAGAAACATTTTTTCCTTTTTCAAACAAGTAAATTAGTTGGAAAAAAAAGTAAATTAAGGATAAGATAATTCAAAATTTAAAAGTGATTCACACACACACATATATATAAGCAGTGTGTTGCATGCAATGTTTTAAAAATTAAACCTACAATGAACTAAAAATATTAATAAATCACAAATCTTATGATTTACTCAGTTAGACTTATAGTTAAATTGATAATATAATAATTAAATAAAAATAATATATATATATATATATATTAAAAATGATTCAAAGCGATTCAACCACTCCAAGATTTAAATTTTTAATTTGGGTTTTCAAGAATTACACAAATTAAAACAGGCTAATATGGGTCAACTTCTAGAGCAGGTTAAATCAGGCCGTTTTTTTCTCCGAATTATAGTTTGACCAGTCTGAACATCCTGGTTGATCTGGCTATGAAAACAGTGATTCCATGCTCTGCCCAAGTGAAAGATTGACTTTATTAGGCAGCATCCAGCTCCTTCAATTCGTGATATTTTTTTTTTGAATTAATCAAAGTAAAATACATTCATAAATATGATAAATTAGAGACAACAAACGAAGAGAGAGACAGATCATTTATCATTCGCCTCCTTCTTCATGCCAAGGGAGGGAATGATCAAAATTACAATAAGGTCTCTCTAAAACTAGAGCTTTTGTAGCTATTGAATGAACACTGCTAATAACAATCCTATAAATAAAATTAATAGAAATTAACCAATCCCTGGTAATCAAATTACAAGCATTAGAAATAACATCATGATAGGGATAATCCGTGTGGCATCCTCTGGTGATTTCATCCCGTTGTTCTATCAAAGAAAGATTAATTTTTGCTCAAGTGCTGCTCGCTTTTTCAATTTATCCTTATTATATGTATTATTTTTAAAAATATTTTTTTACTCTCTCTGTTCTAAATTATAAATTATAAGACACTTTTAAGAAATATTCATCATTTTAAAATATAAAATATTTTGATAAAAATAAAGTTTTATTAATAATACTTTTTCAATATTACTATTTTCATATATTTTCTCTTTTCAATATTCTTTTAACATTTGAGTATTAAATAAAAAGTATTTTTAAAAATTTATATTTTCATCTTAAAAAAGTAAAGCTGTAAGATGTATTTAATAAGTTTTATTGATATGCAAATTGTGTTTAAAAATATTTTATAATTTGAGACAAAGAGAGTATATCATAAGCAACCTTTAAATCTATTATACTAATAAAAATTTTAAAAAGGGCAAATTAAACAAAAATCCAATATAATTTATAAAAAGAATATCAATTTTAATTTATATATATAATTATATAGAGTTTAGTACTCCTGTTTTTGAATATAATAAAAACTGTCATGAGCCTATTTGCTTTTATTTATAAGTAAAATAATAAATTTCAAAAATAATTTATCACACTTTTCATAAATTGTCCGTAATAAAATTAATATTTATTCTTATTAAAAATTATTTTATTAATTATAAAGATAATTTAATTCAAATTTTTTAATTTATTATATTTAATTAATTTTTTTAAAATTATGTGAGTTGATTATTATTTATAAACATACACGTGTGTACGAACAGAGGGATAAGATTTTACCCTGGCCTGCGGTGCAATAAATGTAATTTTGGAATTGTACGGCGTGGTGAGACGTAAAAGAAGGAAGTAGTCACGTGACAAAACAACAGAGAGATCATCGCGAGAGAAAAACAAAAGAGGGATAACAATACCATGCAGGCGCGTCTCTCAACATTACCAGCTCTGACCTCAGTGAACTATAATGGGATCTTTTACCAGAGACCTTCAAGATAACAATCAGTCTACCCTCCATTGCTTCATGCTAACAAATCACGCTACTGTTAACGGCTGATTATCTTAATAACAACGTTACTTTCTTTTTTTTTTTTCTTTTTGAAAAGGCTTTGATTGAATTCAAATTTAATGCTAACATATTTATGTTCATGCGCGAGTGTGTCCCCTTTTTTTTATAGAAAAGATTTTATTATTATATAGGGCAAAATCTTTTTGTGAAAAAAATCAAAGCACTGTGTCCCTAAGTCACAGGACCATCCGCAAATTAATACTCTCTTTAATTAGTTCCAAACACAATATTTGTAGGAAAATGGCATTAAAGCCTCAAAATAGATTATTAATAATGGTTAGGTTTTTAACAAAAAATTTTAAAAACATGAAGGACGTACGGTTGCAAATAAGAATTTCAGTTACAAATTGAGTTATATTTAACATTTAAATTTCTTATTTATAATAATAATTTTTAAATTTCAAGTTATTTAATCAATACTTACAATTTATTTTTAAAAAAATTATCGAGTCTGCAGGTTAAAAATTGGTCAAAAACAACAATAATTTGATTTTAAAAATCAAGGTTGTTAAACTTGCAGTTTAAGTAAACTCAAAATGCATATTCAAATTGTCAACTAATAAAAATAAATTTTTATTAGTAAATAGTCTTTAAAATATATAATTAAATAATTAAAATATAAAATATAATATACATTCATATATTATTATAGTCAACATAAAAATTTTAATTTATTTTTAATATTTTTATTTTTTATTAATATTATAATTTTTTTTATTTTTTTACCTTTACTTTTCATTGAACCAGATCCTATTGCTTCTACAAATCAAATTCTACACAATAAATATTTATCTTACTCAATGAATTTATAAACAAATTTATATAATTTTATAAGTTAAAAATGTAAAACTAATAAACTCAAAAAGCCAGCTTATGAGTTTAATTAATTTTATTTTATCTAAATTTATGAATAAATTGATATAATTTTATAAATTAAAAAATATAAAAATGACTGATTTAAAGAGTCAATTCAAAAGTTGACAATAATGTTAAGTATTATCATATTCTTCTCTCTTAATTGTGCCTTCGTTACTCTTATTTTCGTGCTGCTTTTACAACAATCACCACCAATCAAAAGCAATATCCGCCACAAAATCACAGATCAAGAAGTCATGCCCTTTTTATATTAAAAAAAAAAAAGATACGATGAATTTATTAAACACAAGAAGGAACGTAACTCGTGTGAAAAGTCATCACTTCATGCTAAGATACAAATATATTAATGTCAGTAATAAACATTACATACTTCAAATTTCCATTACATCATCAGACACAAAACTGGCGGATACCAGAAGAGCCTGACATCCACCTACACAAGAAGATGAACATGGAAATCTCCTGAATAACATGCAACTAACAAACGAAAACCACCAGAGAAATTTAAAATTTTAAAAAAAAAATTAGAAAATGCACATATTACACATAAATTTTTTCGGGTTTCTTTTTTTTTTTTCATGCATGTTACGAGACGAAAATAACAACTAAAACTGAATAAGCCGTTTATTTGGTCATAATTTTATGGTGATTAGTAATATATTTTTTGGGTCCTGAAATTCGATGATTCAATATTATATATATATATATATAATAAGAGGGAAGAGGACTTGGAAGTAATTAATTAAAGAGGCGTGATTAACTAACTTATTAATATAAATAAATTATTAGGAGTGGTGAGGAGAACTAAGAAAGAGGGGCTCTTTGTGGGGCGCCCTTCCTTCTACCGCCGAGGGAGAGGACAAGGCGAGGGAGGCGGAGAGGTGAAATGACGGAATTGCCGGAGGAGCCGTAGGAGGAGGGAGGGGCAATTTGGGAATCCTGGTCGGAGGAGGCGGAGTTGGAAGCCTCGAAGTGCGAGTAGGTGAAGTCGGATTCCTGGAATTGATGCAAAATGCCAGACAGGTCCTCGCCTTCCTCCAACATGTGATCCACCTACACATAACCACAACATAAATTATAATTAATGCTACTAATTAGTCTCTCCTAATTTTATTTTATTTGTAAATTACTTTCACCATATTTTATTAAAATAAAAAAATTTTAAAACTTACTCACTGTCTAAAAATTCAATAAATTTTTAATTTTATCTATATTAAATATAGATGCTTTAATAATTTATTTTTTCTCAGTAACATTTAACAGAGTCATGAAAGAAAAATTGTAATAAAAATTTAATGATGTATTTTATAAAAAAAAAATTCCTCTTACAAATAAGACGGAGGGAGTTATAGTAAATTAATTACTTTATCCATACCAAATTGTAAGACAACTTAAAATAAAATTACATACTCCCCATTTTTATATATATAAAAATTATATCACATAGTTTAATAAAATTGATTAATCATAATAATTACCTTTGAAAATAAAAAAATAGACTAAAATGTCCTATATTAATTTACATAAATATACATTAATTATTTTTCATTAATGTGAATTATGGAGGGTGATTTAGAAAATGTATAATAAATTCTTATTGATATAGATAATTTTACTTATATAAAAAAATAAGTACAAAATAATAATATCTCTTATAAATAAAAATGAAGGGTAAATAAAAGCGAAGGGAGAATATCAATAAAACACTAATGATTCTTTATAAACTTATTCATTCAAAACCAAACTATAAACTTAAAAAAAAAAAAATGCTCCCACACACTTAATTATTTCTCCCTCATAAAAATTCTTCTTAGTCCTATATATAAGTCTTCTTTTTTCCTTTTTTTAGTTTTAGTAACTTTTGATATCCAATTCCAAAAATACCATCCAATAAATTTAGAAAAATAATATTTCAATTTTCAAAAAAATTCTCCCTCCACATCAAATCACTCCCTTTTAAATGTAGACACAACATTTAAAAATAATTTATTTTTAAAATAATTTTATTATTCTAACTAATTTATCCTGATTTTGGAGAATGAATTACAAAAAAAGAAATAAATAAACATGCTATAATAAAATTTCAATCCTCCCACCAATATTGGAAAAAAGAACCTTGTTCTTTTAAATTGTTTTATATTTTAAGACATCAAAATTCCTCAAAAATAATGGAGGGAATACCTTGCAAGAGAGAGAACAGAAAAGGAAGGGATCCTGAAGAATGCGGTCGCAAGTGCAGCAGGCGTTGGAGGAGCCTTTGCATGGCCGTGACTGTGGCCTCTGCTTTAAGAATATCACCTTCGCTCCGTTTATCGTATATGCCTGCCATTCCCACTTTTATTCATTATTTTCTTCCCTCATTTATTTATATGCATTTTATTTACATGAAGTTTAAGCTTTTCATATAAAATTTAAATTAACAAAATACATATCCAGCACTAAAAATTGATTGATGTCAATTTTCAACATATTAAAATAATTCATATTTATGCACAACAGATTAAATTTTATCATTTCAGTTCACCAAGATCTAAAAAATATAATTTAATACTAAATAATTGCGACATTATTTTCTTTTCCAATTTTTCTTTTTTTTTCCCTGAAGGCACAAATGATATTTAACAATAAATTATTGTTAATATTGTGTACAAATCATGATAAATATTTATAATACATAACTTTTCTACTTTTCTTTTTGTTAAAAAGGTGAAAAAGGTATTTGCCTTGCCTCAATAAAACCATGCGGCCATGGGATCTCACAAAACAAATGGGCGCATACATGGTAATTGCATCATTTTGTCTTTTTTGTTGGGAAAAAAGTATCGTTTCCTACTTTTTTTTATTATTACTTTACTTTTTCGAAGAAAAAAGGTCGTAGTATTTTGCTGACCTGAATATTGGAACAATCAATGAGCTTTTCCAGATCACCCAGTCGAACGACGTCGTGGTACACATACCTTCTCACCTGTAACAGAACGAAACAAAACAAAATTATCCCAAAAAAAAAACGACAACACAAAAAAATGATGGAAATAATTGTAAAAGCTCGAATGTACTATTACAGGTACGAGTACTCAAAAGTCTCGTTTATTTTAAACTAGGCTGATATATATATATATATATATATGTTGCCCACGTTAACTAGGATGATATCACGCTTATTGCAAATGTTTTATCATAACTTGCATGTTTTTATCACTCGTGAAAATTACAAATTTCTACTTTTTATAACATTTTTTGAAAAGTTAAATGTTAAAAAAATAAAACATTTTTAATTTTTTAAGATATAATTATTATTTTTCTTTTCAAAAATACCTTTATTGATAATAATTTTATATTTATTATAAATATTTAATAAGAGTAAATATAAAAAGATAAGGTTAGTTTAAAAACAAATAACTACTTTATTAAAAGTAAAATTTAATTTAAAATATTTTATATTTTTAAACGGAGGGAATACATCTTTTGTATATAAATAAATATATCAATATATAATATAAATATAATTATTATAAAAACAAATTATATTATTTAAAACTAAATAATACAAAGTTATTTATTAGATTCTTATACTCACTTGAAAAGTTAAAAGAGATGCACACATATATTTTATCAATCCTAATTTACAAGACATTTTTAAATAAAATAACATATAGTAATAAAACTCATAAAATACAAATTACAATCTTATTCTTCAAAATAAAAATATAAAATTTTAATAATACTTTTTATTTAATACTTCATTTGTCAAAACATATTAAAGAAAGAGAGAAAATAAAATTAAAAATTAAAAAATCTTAATTTTGAGATGTTATTATAAATTGAGATTAAAGTATAACACTTATCTCTTTTCAATTGTAGATATTTTATTTGAATAATTTAAAAAAAATAACAATAAAATTTTTTTAAAATATATAAATGACAATTTAATTTTTTAAAATACCATAATTTTTTTAAAATTCATGAAAACTTTTCTGTTATTAATAAATTTATTATTGTTATGTTGTTATGAATATCAAAATATTGTAAATATTTAAAAAAAATTTATAAATTATTTATTTTTAAAAAAAGTAATTTAATAATTTATATAAATTTATTGATGATAAAAAAATTTTTAAAAACTTTAAAAGAATTATAACATTTTAAAAAATTAAATTATTATTTATATATTTTAAAAGAATTTTATTGTCATTTTTCTTAATTTAAAGTTAAATTTTATATTTTATATTAATATTACTATTTTTTAAATTAGAAGTCAAAGAAATTCGTTGGACGCTTTCATTAAAACAAAACAAAATACTATATATAGTTCATATCAGTAGAAAAAAGAAGGATAAACATCAAATCTAATTAAGATCCTTTATAGGCAGGAGGTTAAGTTATGAGAGAGAGAGAAATTGAAGGACATGAACTTCATCTGATCTCTCACTAGTCATTATTGACCCCACACTTGTGTCACAGAATCTATTTTCCATCATTAATACCCTTATATTGATGCTTGTTATCACTCATTATGAACAATATTTATGTTCAAATCTTTCATTAATAAATCTTATCAGTGTGATAAAATTTCATTAAAAACAGCAATAAATTCCTCAAACATTTTAAGTAAGATTTCCCTCTACAGAAAACCTTATCTTCTCCTGAAACAGCTAGACACCAAACTCCTAGAACAATTTATCAGAAAACAAATAAAAAATAACTAAACAGAGTGAGACAAGAAAATAATTTCGGAGAAATGATGGGTGCTATGAAAAAACATACCAGATTAGAGGAGAGAGAGATACAATCTTTGTGACTTCAAAAATATGTGATTGATAAAAATTTAAAAGGAAAAAAATCCAAACACATAAAATTACCAATATCAACATAAATGAATATAATAACAGTTTCACCTGCATTGTGAGTTTAAGTTACATTAGGCGACTAGTGGCAACATTCTCAAATTTCATAGAATACTAGAGAATGTGTAATTCATGTAGCTGACTTGTCTAGTGATGAAATTAAAAAAAAACATAAATTAATGTAAATTATAAAAAGTCAAGAATCAAAATGAAAATTCCTACCACACTCACAGGAACTCAAATGAGTTATAATTCAAATTTCAAAAATTAACTGTAATTTAGAGAAATTTATCCCATCAAATCATTCACCTATAGGTAAAATAGAACTCTGGTAATTTTATTCCTTTGAAATTAATAAATGTGAGAATATGGGACACAGTAGTAATAGATAAATAAATGAATAAACGAATTGGCAAGAACAAAATTGGTCAAACTTTCGCTTTCACTGAAAGGAACAGCTGAGAAACCTTTGCAGGTAGAAATGGATAAAAAAGAGATCTTCCATTAATGGGAAACAAACCAAAACCAAAGCAAAAAAGTGGGAATCAAACACCTCATCATGAACCCTTCCCAGGAAACCACATAAACATACACATAAACTTAGATATTGTAGAAACACTATTTAAATTGAGACATTATTGCCCAATTAAATTACCCTTCAATAATCAAATAATATCTTTGTTTTTTGTGGGCCAAAAATCAATAATATCTTTAACCCTCACCAAGTTTCTCTCATTCATCCTCAGAACCCCACAGAGACAAAACATAACCCAGAAATATTCCCTGAGAAACCCCAAATCTTAAATCTAAGAGAGAATCTAGCAGAAAGAATTACTAATTTAATTCATCCTGGACTGAGCACAAATTTTATTTTCTTTTTGGGGAAGAATCATGAACAATGAGAGAATTAGCAATCAGGTCCTGTATATAACTTTTTTCCGACTTCTTTCCCTCAGGAAAATCCATCAGATAACAAGATTCATGGGCAATTTCATAACTAAGAAGGTTATAATTACTGAGAGCCATCTTCTGAAAACGAGAAAGAAGCAAGATAAAACAACAGCTATCTCACAATCCCAGAAGGTGAATAATTGCATGCGAGGCAAAATCAAACAAGACCACAGAGAGAGAGAGAGAGAGAGAGAGAGAGAGAGAGAGAGAGAGATCCAGGAGTCACACACAAAGCTGCATCTGAATTCAACTTTCCAGGAAAGAGAAATACTGAGAAACTATATTCCCAGAAAAAATCTCATGCGGGCATGAAAATGACGAGAAAAATCAAGGAATTCACCCATATCTGGGAAGAAATAGGGGAAATTAAGAAGCAAAAACACACAAAACAGAGAAAGAGGGCAAGAAATTAGAGAGAGAGAGAGAAGAACCTGGAGAAGCGGGTGAGAGGGGTGTGAGGGGAGGCAGTGGGGGCAGATGCTGAGGGAACAGTGCAAGCAAAAGACGTTCTTCTCGTTCTTCCTGTGATTCTGGTGGACCCCACACCCACCAAAGAATGTCTCCGCCATGAGCCTCTCTAGCCATGCAGGCTTGCCACTCCTATCATTCATCATGTCTCCCTCCCTCGATAATACCTTCCTTCTTCTTCAATTTCTCTCTGATGACGATGATGATCACTGCTCTATGTATCCGCACCAGAATTATATTATCGCCCCCTCCCTCTCTCTCTCTGGTCAGGTAGGTTATTTATGGATTGAGAACGCCCTTTCTCTTTCTCTTTCTTTTTTGCTTTGCTTGGAAGGACCAGATAGAAATGGGCACTAATTTGTTCGAGGTTTCGGGGTGCAAGGAGTGAATTTTGGTTTTGAAGATTCTAGTCTGGGGGTGTGAAAGGTGAAAACCCTAGAGGCTAAGCTATACAGGTCTAACTCCTATTGATAGAAGAGGACCTTCCAGAATTGTTGTCGTTTCGAGAGAGAGAGGAAAATGAAAAACCCAGAAAGAAAATGAAATCTGGGAAGAGAGAGAGAGAGAGAGGTGGGGTTGGCGTGGCGTGGTGGAGAGAGAAGGAGGAGAGTTTTAATGGCGGGAAGACAGCCCACCAATGTGTACTGTCTCTGAAAACTTCATTTTTTTTCCTTCTCTCTCTCTCTCTCTCTCTCTGAGCACTCTCCACTATGACACCTTCCTCATTTATTAAGGTCGTCCACCTTCTCATTTGACCAAATGGATGTATGTATGTATATCTTTCACTAGTCCTTACACATCCCTCTCTCTCGCCACTTGTATTTTTGTTCTTCCAAAATCTTCTATTTATTTATTCACTTCATTTTCATACTCTCTCTACCTTTTGTCTTAATTACATGTCAATTTTAACTAATTTTATAATTTTTAAAAGAAATAATAATAATAATTAATATATTAAATTTATTAAAAAATGTGTCACTTTTTAATTTTCCATCTAATCAATAGTCCTTATAAAATATTATATATAAATTAAAATTAAAAGTATGCTAACAACTTGCTACGATTGAAAAAAAAAAGATAAAGTTGTGCTGCCAAAAAAGAAAGATAAGATTAAAAAAATTAATTATCATATATTTGTCATATATTTATGATTAAATAAAATTTAAAAATTTTATCCTATAATTAAGACTAAAGAAATAATTAAATTCACCATAATTTAAAATCATTCTTATTTTTGAATATAAATTAGCTCATTTTATATAAGTTTTCTCCACCATACAACAATAACCAACTTTATTTCATTAGATCTAGCCTGAAATTTTCATTGAATATTCACTTTAGTTTTTCTTTGCCTCTCTACTCCGTATTATATATTTCACCTTTCTCAATAGCGCCACTCACAACCTTATTCGTGTATGAATTAATTTGATTAACTTATGTTTATGCATAATTTGTGTAATATTATCCGGTGAAATTTCAATCATCATCAAACTTAATTAGGCCATGCACGTTTTCCTAAGGCAATGCATATAATTTTCAATGTGTATGAGTTATATCTAAGATCTCACAATTTTGATAGTAAAAAGTAATCAAAGAAATAGACATACAAATTTGAAAGTTCAGGAAATTTTTTTGTCGGGCTAAATTTTAAAGATTATCAAATTATTCGCACATGATTTATATTTAAGGTAAATTAGTATTTGTTTCTTGTCATTTTTTAATAAAAATATAAAAAAATTGACAATTTATTATTCATTAAAAATCGACTAATTAGTCGCAGTATAAATTTGAATCCGATTCATTGAACCACATCATCCGAAGCAAAAAACATGTTGATGTTTCACGGTCTTTTAGTATTACAGGGTTGAACATAGTTGCAAGATTCCAAAAAAGAAAAATTGATATGAAAAAAGTACATATATTTGTTGTTTTATTTATTTCAAAAAGTAGAATAAAATAATTCATTTAGAAAATACATATGTATTTAACTATATAGATATCCTGCAGACAGATGCGGGGTTATGTGTGCGTGTGTGGCTAAACAAATGCTTTGTCAGGTATAAAACATCTACCTCGTCCACATAAAAATATTGGCATACATATGCTTTGATAAACGAAAACAAGATTAACAATTCTTGTATTTCTATGAGGAATGATAAATAATTTACCTCAAGATATATCTCACACAAAGTATAGAGTATGAGCATTTATATGTTGAGTTAATATACAATTTAAATCTTAAATTATATGTTTAAGAAAGATTTAAATCTTAAACTCTTATTTAATATATGCTGAATGCTAAATAATTAAAAATTAGTATAATTTCACTTTTACCATTAAATTAAAGTAAACATCTATTATTATTTTTAAAGTGAGACTTAATGTGTAATTTTTCTCAAATGGGGTATGAGAGTGAGAAGAGTGAAATTTGATAAAAATTACACATTATGTCTCATTTTTAAGTAAATAACTTACATTTGCTTTTAACAACGGAGGTAAAATTATATCAACTTTAATTATTTATAATTAAAAATATATAAATAAAAATTTAGGATTCAAATTATATTCAAATTTATAGTGTAAAATTTAAATTATATATCAATCCTTATATGTTTCGTCCCTCCGTTTGACCTCGCACTAAGTATGACCGCTTAACCCAACAATGTGTCAAGTGTCGTACACGCTTCAAAGTTTTGGTGCCCCATCATGTGAAGTGAATATTACTTAACATATAATTTATAAGAAAAATTTTTTATTTGGTCGCCGTCCTATAATTTGTACTTAGTTAAGACACCATTTTTAAATTTTGACTTAATACAACTAATTCAGTCCCTTAAATTTAAATTGAAGTAATTAGATTCCTATAATTTTAATTGTTTTTAACAATTAAACTATGATAAATTAAGTTATTTCTTAAATATTAAAAACTAATATTTTAAATGGTGTAATACTGAAATGAAGTTTAATAACTAAATTTTAATTGAGTCAACAATATAGATATTGAGTTGCAGTAAATCAAAATTTAAGGACTAAAACTTAGAAGAGTCAAAATTAAAAGGGCATTGGCAAAAAAAAAAAATTATAAGGACAAAATGATTGCTCTTAAAGGGATCATGAAAATTTTAATCCTTAAATTTATTTCAGTTATTAATTTGATGTTTTAAGTTAAGTTTTTATTAATTTGGTCTCTCAAGTTTGCCTTAAATATCATTTTGATTCTCATCGTTTGAAGATTAAAGAGATGGTAACAATGTTAACTCTATTGACATGGACAAAAAAATATTGATGAAAACTATACAGATTAATAAAAAAAATGTAATTACTTATGTAAGAAAAAATAGATTAAGAAATTTCAAGAAATAAAAGAATAAAATATAATGCAAAGAAGTAGATTGATAAAAAATAAACTGATTTGATAGCCAATTTGTTATCATTTAATTACATATATATTACAAGTTAGTAATATATTTTATATATTACATTAATTTAAAAGTCAATTTGCATTTCAAAATATAAAAGGCTAATATGATAATTTAAAAAAATATAATTACATTGATAAAAACTAAATTTGTAAAACTAAATTAATAATACAGGACAAACTTGAAGAATTAAAAATTTCATTATTTTTTAAAATATCTACATCTGCTATGTTTAACATCATTTCCTACTCATAATTTTTTTAAAATTAGAATAATGTAATTAGTTATCTATATCTTAACTTAAAATAAGTTGTAAAAAGAATTATAAATTTTCTAAAAAAAATACTTATACATAGAATCCAAATACAAATAAAATTGTACAATAACTAAAATATACCACCATCGCCTTGGTAAGCCGGCACACGCGTATCATAGTCGATGATGGGATTAAATGTAAGTTAAGGATGAGCCGATTTCTAGCGAGTGTTATTTTACAGGATGCCATGTTCATGGTTATGCATCGTCAAAACTTTTACTGCTTCACTTCTCATTATTTCTTAATTCTTACTCCCTCTATTTAAAAATATAAATTATTTTTTGAGAAATTAAATGTTTAAAAATTAAATCATTTTTAGTCTTTCAAAGTGTAATTGTTGTCTTTTTTTTTTTTTCAAAAGTATCTCTATTGATAATGACTTTATATTTTTTGTAGGGTATTTAATAAAGATAAATATAAAAAGATAGGATTAGTTGAAAAGTAGGTAACTACTTTATTAAGGATGAGATTTGATTAAAAATGCTTTATATTTTTAAACGAAGCGAGTATAAATTTCTTTGATATTATTTCCTATTATTTTTCCTAAATTATTTTATAATGTTCCCTTTTGCTTCAATCATAAAAAGAGAAAGAAATGTTTTTTTTTGTTACATTTATAAGTTATATTATTAATATTTTATCACAATTTTTTTATTTCATCATTCAATATCTTGACAAACCTGAAAATATTATCGCTCACTATCCAAATTAATCCAAATCTTACAGTGTGAGACTATTATTATTAACAACAGCCTCACATATATCCTAGAATGTCTTTGGCATATTAATTTACAATTCCATATCTAAGGATTTGAACTCGATATTTTAAGATAAGCTAATTCAATTATATCAACTAGTTGAATCAAGTGTTTTTGATCAAATTTTAAATTTTTCCTTTTATCATCTCTAAATTTTTAAAAGAGAAAGTATGTTATCAATATATATATATATATATTTAATAGATTCAAAATTGCAAATTTGTAAAATTTTTAGACATAATTAATGAATTTTAAAGTTTTTTCTAATTTTGGAAAAATATGTTAAAAATAATTTATAATTAGAAATGAAAAGGGTACTATAAATTATGTTGGTTACTTTTTTGTTTTGATGATCATAATATTAAAAAAATTTATTATTATTTGTGCAGATTATAAAATTAAGATTATGACAAAACAAACTAAAAGAGCAAAGGAGCAAGTGAATAAGAGAAGATTTAAAACAAATAAGTTTAATTTATTCATTTCCTTTTCTTTTAGCTTGATGTTAAAAATCATTTATGAGAGCTTGCACTTACGGATAATAATAAAATCCTATTATAGACATGTCTGAGGCCTGAATATCATGGTCATGGCTTAGGAAATATCTTAGAAAACACTCCAGTTTGTTTGTTCTCATTTTTGCAATAACTAGTTAGTTTGTTATTTAGTCGGAATGCGCGAACATAAAAATGACTTTTCGTTCAAATTGAGCCATTAACGACAACTTCAATCGATAATTATAAATATAAATACAAATATTTTTGTATTTATTTATATTTAACTTAATTAATATTTATTTATATTTAATAATTTATAAAATTATAATTTATAATATTATTAATTTATGATATTTTACAAATATATTATAAATTTTTTCCTTACATGTATTTTATATATAAATTTAAAATTATTTTTATTTTATATTTATATATACATTTAATATTATTATAATTTTATTTTTATTTATATTTATAATTTTTTAAACAGTGAGAAAAATATTGTTCTTTTGAAAATAATTTAAAAGTAAAATTGTACCTTAACTCATGAAAAATGAATCACACTAACTATAATAATGAATGTTTAAACAATGGTGATAATATTACTCTAATTTAATTAATTTAGAGATAACATTATTATGATGAATAATTTATGAACAATATTATTTTTTTAAAATAAAATAGACCTTAATCAATAAAATATTTTGTTAAACACTTGTTTTATAATTAGACGAGTTTGCATGTGTTTGAATAAAGAGAAATGCGTGTTTTCAATCCACAATTGATTTTTTGAACAAAATTATTCAAACACTACAAAAATATAAAAATCAATTAAAGAGGCAAAACACATATTTTCTTGTAAGTTTATTGCCAAAAATTTATCAAAAATTTTTAAAAAATTATAAAGATGGCCTATGAAAAAATTATAAAAAATATATAATTTAATAAAAATAAAATAAAATTCTCTTTCTTTCTCTTTTTTTCTTAATAAAATTTAAACTTTATATCTTTAAAAAAATTAATATTTAATATTTAAAAATTAAATTATATAATAATTTATATAGTTAAAAATTAATTTTAATTAAATTATTTAAATATTTTTAATTATATTAAAATTAATTTTAAAAAAACAGTATCTAAATAAATTATATTATAACATAATCAATTATAATTAAAATTTATTATTTAATTAATTATTTTTATAATTTATTATATTTAATTAAAATGTAAAGGACACTTTCACTCGAATTTCCACCATTTCCTGCGATAGTAAAAAATTGATTGATGTAAGCATCGTACAATTTGAAAAAGCTTTTGAGAAAATATGGCCAGTTGAGAGTAAAAGAAAAAAGGAATAAGAAAATGAAAACTGAAAGGATTGTAGCGTCAAATCAGAAATGTAGGAGGTCAAATCGTAAATCATTTAATTTTCTTCAAACACGTCAGAAAGTTGGCATTCCCCTGGAAAGTGAGCACATCATTTACAGCCTATCATATGGTATCTAATAATACACACTCTACATCATCCAGATCCTTTTTATTCATAATATTTATATTTATTTTTCACATAAATTATCTATATTTTCTTTTCTTTTCTTTTTAGCAATTAGATACCAAAGTCTCATGATCCCATTTTTCATTAGTGCTGGTTGATGTTCCATTAGTTTGATCCTCTAATTATTCCAGCCTAAGATTTTGGTTGGATTAGCCTTGTTCTCAACTTCAATTTTTACTACAAGATTGCTGGTTGATATTTTTTTAAAATTTTTAATGCTAAATGAATATTCCTTTATTAAAAAAAATCTAATGTATTTTTAACTGCCATTAATTTAATATTTCCTTTAAATTAATATAATCTTTTTTATTAATAAAATTAACATTATCTTTTCAAATTTATCCTTATTTTTATGATGGGTTGAGTGATTTATTTATTAAGAGTAATTTAAAAAAACCTCATTAATCACATATTTAAAACCTAAAAATATCTTATATATTTTAAGCATCCAATCTAAAAAAATAATTTATATTTTTGAATGAGGAGTATATTAAAGTCTCACACACAAATATATTCTGAATATTACTTGGTACTCTAATTTAAACACATTTAATTTATATATGTCACCTAATTAACAATTAAAAATATCCATTATATTGATTAATATATGGCATGCAAAGAGCTGATCAATAATCATTTTTTAATCTATTTTAAAAGAGGTAATTATATTTAGCAATTTTTTTTTGTCAAACTCATATTTAGTATTTACATTATTTTCAATGGGAAGATAGATGTAAATAATATAAAAAAATCACTTCTTTTTAGATAGGAGTAGTATCTTTTACTGATATATGAATTGAGTTTCCAAATACAGTTGAAGAAATAAGTACTCTTATCAGGCATATCATTTGTTTTGTTATAATATATTGATGTTATTTATTATCAGGCTGGCCGAAAAAATTCTAGTAAAAATATCCCTTCCTTTCAAATTATAGAATAATGTAGAAAGATTTTATTATCTTAAATTTTAAAATAATTTAATAAAAATAATATTTCATTAATGATATTATTATTTTAATATTATCTTTCATGTGAAAATAGAATTAAAATGATTGTAAATTTTTAAAATTTATATTTTTGTTTTAAAAAATAAATTATAAAGTATTATTATTAAATTTTATTAATACCTGTAATCTTTTTTTAAATTATAGACAGAGGGAATATTATTTATTTTATTGTCGGATTCTGCTTAAAACTTTAAATATAGATGATGATACTGTTAAAAGTCTTTTTATCATGTCCAAGAAGGACAGCAAAAGTTCGGTCCGAACATTTTTCTTATAATGATTAACGAGTGACAAGTCAATTTTGTCGTTCTGGTTTGGAACCTTTCTAGACAGTATAAATAATATTATTTATTTATTAATAAATTATAAATAATACCTATTCCTTTTGTTGTCATATTATAATTTATTTTTCATATCTTTATAATACACAAATAATTATACCAAATTTGAAAATATATCTAGAAAAAATTTAAATCTAGAAAAATATATAATATTATATTATTTGGACTAAATATGAAACATTGCTTGTTAAAGTGTTTGAGTGGACCATAAATTAACATAAGCCAAGTGATTGAAGAGTCAGGGCCAATCAATAAAAGGGCCAACCCCAAGCTTGAGTTATGGCCAATTAAGCATGTCAAAATCCTGCTAGTTGCAAACCCACTTTGTAGACTGTTGGTATATAAAGACATGATTTTAAACAATCCCGAATCTCACGGGAACAGCATCATCGTATCTAAGTATCTTGGCGATATGGGCTGGTTACTAAAAATGGAAGATAATGAGTAAAGACCATGCCATAAGTTTCATGGAATCTGTGATTCTTCTAAGAAGAACAATCCAGGTTCTAAGGGAGAAACTACCATCACTCTATCATTATCAATAGAGTACCAAAGTACAGAAAAAACAAAAGTCAACACTCGAAAGACTTGCGTTTTGCACCCATAGTTTTTAGGTTTATCGATTAGTTTTACCTTCAATTTAGACTTGTAACCATTTACGTTTTAATAATAATTAAACACTTATTCTACTAAGTATTGCATATCTTTTATATTTGGGTAAACTATGGTAAGGGAGTTTGGGGACCTTTTGTTATCAATTGAGACTTAATGTCTTTGGCATGCCTAGTAACTTCTTGTTCGCGGTGAACAATTTTTCGTATGCCTAGTGGGACCTATGTAATAATGATGGCAATGAAAAAGAATGGATAAAAGGACTGATAAAACAAGTGCTTGTTCTCACGAACCAGAAGGAAACTCTACACTTGCAGGGTTAGAACCATTGATGCTTAAAGTTGAGATGGCTAAACATTGTAAGCACATAGTGCCGATGTCAACAGGTAGCAGCAGCACAAGGCTTGGGTCAAAGCTAGGAAGTGAATAGGCAAATTTGCTAATCACATCCAACGGTCCAATAGCAGAAGTGCTACAAGGAATTCAAGACGGAATGGATAAACAACTGGAGAAAAATAAAAAATTCTTTGCTATGTCCTTGGAAACGTCATAATGCAGGGAAAAGAAAAGACAGCAACTCATGATGCAGGCTTTGCATGATGGAATGAGGAACTTAGTCACATCTTTGAGAGGAACTTCTCTAGAAGCAGGCTTAAACTTAGGGCCGCATGGAGGACAATAGGCAAGAATTAATGCAAGCGCAAGCCCTCGAGGCCACAAGGCTGTAAAGGACTATCCTAATCCCCACATTTTTACTAACACTAATCCTTTAAATAACCCCTCGTCTTATTTACAGGAGGTCAGCATGAGCGACTCGGGAGGCATGAAAATAGTCCTAGAGCATTAGAATAAGCCTCTGAATCGATTGATAAATATGGAGGCTTTGAGGGATGACATTCAGGACATATACCGGTAGGGACTAAGGTCGAATTGGCCATCCTACCTTCTTAAAGCCTTACTTTGAATACATAGATAGAGATAATCCATACCCTCAGGGCTATAGGATTCTTGATTTTACCCTATTGTTAGGAAACGAAACACAGTCCACATTAAAGCACATTGGAAGATTTATTATCTAATGTGGAGAGATTGCCAACTATGATAATTTCACCAACCTAAAACTGAGATTGTTCCCAAGCACTCTCACATGACTGGCATTCACACGGTACACCTCACTGCCCTGCAATTCAATTCTTAGCTGGATAGAAATGGAGCAAAAGTTCCAAGTGTAGTTTTATAAGGCAGAGTTAGAGGTTAGTATAGTAGAACTTTGTAAGCTCACCCAATGGGCTAGGGAGGCTATGGACTAGTATTTGGTGAGGTTCAAAAGGCTGAGGAGCAGGTGCCATGTGCCACTTCCAAAGGCTGAGTTTGTCAAGCTAGCCTAGGCAAGCCTTGATATAGAGCTACGAAAGAGGTTCCAAGGGATGGAATTTTAGGACTTTTATATGCTTGCAACCAAGGTCTGTGGGTATGAGGAATTGCTAAAAGAGGAAGACCATTGTCGGCAAACTACATGTGCCCAGCCCTAATAAGGAAGGCTGAGGAGACTCCCAAAAGGCTTAATTTAGTATAGTATACATTTGACACTTCTAAAATGGAGGAAATCTTTGATTTCCTGCTCAAGGAGAAGTTCATCTCGCTGCCTTCTGATCACAAGATACCTTCAAAAGAAGAACAAAGAGGGAAGGAGTACTACAAGTACCATTACTCTTGAAGTCACAATACTAAGTCTTGTTAGGGCTTTAAGAATGTTGTCCAAGACTGGATTAATAAAGGTGTCCTTAAGTTCTCGAAAGAGGAGTCCATGGTCATGGATGAGGATCCATTTTTGCCATTTTCCACAGTCAAAATGGTAGAGATAAACTTCAATAAATGATGAACCATGAGGAATGATGGTAGATAAAGAGACAGGCAGCCGTGGAACGTTTGGACCAAGGGAGATGCAACGTAAAAAAAAGCACGAAGATGGTATGGGACCACATGGAAGATTCTAAGGGCCAGTCAGACCGAAATAGGCCCTCGTGATAGGACATTGGTCCAGAGGGGCAGAACATGGAAAGCTCAGATAGGTCTAAGGTGGTATGGGACTGCTTGGGAGAACTTACGGGCAAGTCAAAGTTTGAAAACCAGCAAATAATAAAGTAGAATAGCAAATGTAACATCTTGAATTTCTTAATCCTAAGTTTAGAGATTAATTAAGGGTAAAGTGGAAATTAAGTAGGATTAGAGATTTGGATGATTAATTGGTATTTTAACTTGTTTGTGTGTTGTATGAACAGATATGGGTGATAGGAGTGTGTTTTGGGTCGAAGCAAGTGCGTGTGGTGAGAATAAATCTCATTGTGCCACATGCCACGGCTTGTGCTAGGTGCACCATGGCGTATGGACCAGAATTTTCCTTTATAGGTTATGATTTTTTAGAAATTTTAGAGGAGAGAATTTGAGAAACACACAAAATAGAGAGAGGAGAAGGGCTGAGGAGCTAGGTTAAGTCATTTTGGAGCGGTGAAAGGTGATTCGGATCGATAACTTGCCAGGTAAGCTACGTATAACTCTTACCTTCCATTCTACATAAATTTCTCTGAAAATGAGTTATAGGGAAATTGAATTGATAGAATTTGAGGGGTTTGATTCTTGCCCAATAGTAATAAAAAAGTTCTCGGAAGTTAAATTAGAGCTTTGTGACTGGCTTAGAGTTGAATGGTAGATCTTTGAATCTGAAGGCTCAATTTTAGCCTTTAAAGAGAGAAAGTAAGGGCAAAAATCTATTTTGAGTGAAATAAGACCGGTTGAGGTGATGTAAAGTAGTAATTGGGTAGTTATGAACTTAGAATGGATAAATGGAAAAGAGTTTACGGATGAATATAGCCCTAAATAGTAAAAATGAGTTTTTGGTCAAAATGAACTAAATGACTAAAATGTGACAAATATGTTCAGATTAGCATATTAGATGCGTGAGTAGAGAAAGGAAGCTTGAGATAAGCTTGTACGATAGTGAAAATCTATGGGTAACCTTTCTAGTGATAGAAGGGTTGAGGTAACTGAATAATTTTCTTTATTTGACTGTTTATTGTAACTATATGTTAGTATGTTATGTAATGCATGAAACAGTTTTGAATTGAGCATGTTTTATAGCATTGAGTAACTGTGTGTGTGAAACGGCTTTTGATTGAAATGAGCATTGAAATTGCATTTTTGTAATGTAAAGAGTAATATATATATATATATATATCATGTGCAAGAAAGTGTTAAATTGTGAAAAGGGAACCTTAAATGGTTCGAGAAAGCATGATCTGAGAGGTAAGAGTTCACTGAGTGTAGGAGATGATAAAGACCATATGGTAAGGTTTCCTTAGTACCCTGTTAGGGTACAGTGTTGGAAATAATTTTTCTTAGTGCCTTGAAAGGTGCTATGTTGGAGAAGATCTCCTGAGTTCCTGGTAAAGGTACTGTGTTAGAGATGAGAGACTCCTTAGTATCTTTGTGATATGGGTTGGAGTCAATGACACCCCATTGTGTGTATTGGGGGAAAACTATAGTCCGTATTGTGCGTTGGAACATCTTTAGCTAAGTGATTCTACCACTGCAGGTGAGCTCAAGACTAATAAAAGTGTACATTAGTCCTAGATGAGTCTATGGCTTCGTGTCGGGGTGATTTGGAGGTTTGTTTGGTAGAGATCATGCCAGTATTTTATGATATGATG
The DNA here is from genome assembly GCF_029017545.1 of Prosopis cineraria. NCBI lineage: Eukaryota > Viridiplantae > Streptophyta > Magnoliopsida > Fabales > Fabaceae > Prosopis > Prosopis cineraria. Next base: position 19,528,167 of record NW_026555334.1, on the reverse strand, counting down.
AAATATTTTGAGATAACATGGAATCCTTTGGGATTGATGAAAAGTTGAAAATGAAATGATATATATGATGTAACTACTACTTTATGAGATTTTAATGATATATTATATTTACTTTCATATTATTGTATGTGATAGTTAATAAGAGTGAGTTATTTTGTTATTGAAATTTTTATCTCACCCCCGTGGTTACATGTTTACAAGATCAAGAAGTGATCAGGCTAAGGGAAGAGAGTCTGGACTGGCTTGAGTTGTGAAGCCGTGTACTCTGAGGTTGCGTAATGAACTGAATTGAAAGATTGTATATATAAGTGTATATGAGTTGCCATAGGGTTGCATGCATGTATTGAATTGAGTTTTGTGAAATCAAGCCCGATTATATGTATATGTGTTGTTTGAGACAAATGGGCTTTGATTTAAATATGTTTGTGTTGAATTGGTTTTTTATTCTGGTAAATTTTAAGCCAAAGGACAAATTATGATGAAATGAGTAATTTGGAGGCTAAGATTGCATTGTGAATATGATTGCATGTATATGAGTTAAGAAATAGCCAAGTGGGCTAAGTTATGCAAAGAAATGACATAGTATGTTAAGTTAGTGAATTATGAAAATTGGCCATAGAAGGGTCAAATTTTGATATATGAGAATGATTGTGATTAATTGTAGTCAATCAGATATATTAGATCCTTTTAGACTTGGTTCAAGGCCTAGTGTGATCTAATGAGAGAAAGGGATTGATTTGAGCACTTGAGTGTGCAAATTTTTTTAGAAAAAGTGACTTTTTACACCTGGGTCTAAATTTTGATCGGACTGTTAGATCGTGTCTAAACCTATTTCATTAATTAGTATATGAGCTAAGCTTCGTGTGGGCACTTGAATCACTCCAATCGGATGTCGTATGAGAAAATGGTGCACGTTGGAAGTTTGTCATTTTGCTATCAAAATGACAGTAGAACAATGAATAGATGCACCACGGCGTATGGTGACGCATGCCATGGCACACGACATAGACAGGGTGAGCTTGTGGCTTTGTGCCACATGTCGTGATGCACTGACCGTCCACCACGGTGCACGGGCCAAAGTTTAGTTCTATTTGTGTGCTGAAATGCATGCAATTGAGATAAGAATGCTAGTGGGTTATGCCCACTATGTGATTTATTTTCACTGTGTTTTCTCAGATTGTATTGTGATTTAATTGATTTTATAAGCAAGTCTTCGGTCGAAGCTTTTGAAATGAAAATTTATTATCGTAATTGATGTGAGATAATGGTAACACAGTAGTCTTCTCTTATATAAAGTGGATACATGAGAGGAGGTTACAGCAAACGACCCTTAAAATGGGACATTGGTTTGGAGGGATTGCTTATGAAGGGCCCGGACAAGACTAAGGTGGTTTAAGACCGTTTAGGAGAACCATCTAGCAAGTTCGATTGATTTGTTAAGTACTTAGTGCCATGAGCAGGGGAACCTTTCACAGAGACACCTTTAAGATGGGATGTGGGCTTCGATGGGCTACCCTGACAACATTAGAGAACATTATAAAGCTTCCTTTGATACCAAAGGCCATTAAAAGTTTAGGCTGATTCATTACTTCGCCTGATAACATGCTGCCTCTGAAGTGAAAAGTTGTGAGGCACCGAAAATTTTCAAGTGCCTTAACTAGAACTCAGAAACAATGTCCTCAACGCAAGCGGGTTGCACAAAGGTACCCTAAGCAATAAAAAGCTTAAGCTTGGGAAAGCTTTAATGTACAGGAAGCCAATAAGTTTAGGAGAAGGTCCACAAGGGATTAGGATGAGGAAAGTGAGAACAAAAACTAATGGAACGGGACCATTACCTCTTAATATCTGCTGTGTGGTTTCATTAACGCTCCCTTCCTAATTAAGGTCTACCACCAATAGGACCCATGACAAGTCTAAACAAAATAACTTAGGGGCAATGTGCACAAGTCCATATCAATATTGCCTGATAAAGCCTTAGGAAGATGAGGAACCTAAACCAGCGAAGACACAAATACAAGCAAGGAAGGCTGAAGCACAACATGTGTGCTAGGTCACTCTACAAGCCATAGAAGGAAAGTCAAAATGGGTTATCCTAGAGAAGCCGAGCATTAAAATGACCTAACATCTGAAGCCCTTGTACATTAAGGCACACTACGATGGGAAGTTGATGACCACAGTACTAGTAGACAATGGCTCGGTGGTAAATATAGTGCCAGCCCGTGTAATGCTCAAAATAGGGAAAAAAGAACAAGAGTTGATGCTAATAGAGGTATCTGTAGTAGGATTCATTAGGACTGCTTTGAAGGTCCTTAGGATATTGCCATTACAAGTCGATGTCAAGACTAAATCCTCTTTGACGGCTTTCTTCATAATCAGCATGATAGCACAGTATCAAGCCCTGCTAGGTCAGGATTGAATTCATGCCAATGAATGCATCCTTTTCTCATTATATCAAATACTTCTCATATGAAAAGGGAAAGAAGTAGAAGTGGTTTGGGCTGAGGACAAACCCTTTATAATAGTCACTAACTTCATAAATGTAAGGTACTGTGACATTGATGTGGGCTCGTTCACATTTTGAAGGATACAAGAGAATCCGAAGAGTCCCTCCATACAAATCAACAACACATGCTATTATGCCTCTAACATCATAGAGGTGTGAATTTATTGTAGAGTTGATGGATGATTAAGTTAGACTATAAAAAAGCCGTAGCAGTTGTGATTATCCAAAAATTATGGTTGTACAACATGCAAGAGCGATTGGAAGGCTACGGGCTCGAAACTTTAGGGACCAAGGTCATTTATGAAGACTGAACCCAAAAAATAACACAACTGCACTAGCTAGACCTTGAACTTCTAAAATTCAAAGACATAGCCTTGGAGGTACAGGATCTACTGGAAGAAGTAAACGTCGAGTCCTCGAAGGAGTTAAGGATCACTTTATTAGCTTGTTATTGGAGGAGAAACAAAAGGAGGCCTTTAAATAAGAATTTAAGGATTGCTTTACGTGGGACTATGATGAAATTTCAGGGCTAGCGAGATAATTGGTTGAACACAAGCTTTCTATAAAGCTGAATTATAGACCACATCAATAGCTCGCCAAAAGAATGTCAGTTGAAGTAGAGTTACGAGTAAAGAAGGAGATCAAATGCCTCTTACAGGATGGCTTTATACAAGCTTGCAGGTATGTTCAGTAGCTTTCAAGCATAGTCCCAGTAATTAAGAAAAATGAAAAGCTATGGGTTTGTGTGGATTTTTGAAATGTAAACACGATCACGCCTAGAGATGTGTATGCAATGCCCATTACAGATAGGTTGATAGACGTTAGGGCTAGGAATGCATTATTATCATTTATGGATTGTTTTCAGGGTATAATCAAATATTTATCGCAAAAGATGACATTCATAAAACTGCTTTTAGGTGCTTGGGCTCTATTAGAACATTTGAATGGGTAGTCATGCGATTTGGTTTGAAAAATGCTAGGGCTACTTATCAGTGGGTTATGAATGCCATCTTTCATGATATGATAGAAAAACATTAAGTGTACATAGATGATATAATAATCAAATCAAAAAAAGCACACGATCATATTGAGCATTTGAGGATGAGCTTTCTTCGAATAAGGGAAGTAGGCCTTAAAAATTAAATCCACTTGAATGTGTATTTGGTGTAACTACATGTAACTTCCTTGAATTCTTGATCTATAGAAGGAGAATTGAAGTAGACCGGAATAAAGCAGGGCTATTTTAGAAGTAAAGATGCTAAGCAATAAAAAAGAGCTCTAAAGGTTTTTATGCTAAGTTAATTATCTCAGGTGTTTTATTTCAAATCTGGCAGGGAAGATGAAGGAGTTCTTCAAGCTTCTGAAACTTAAATTTGTCAAAACATTCACCTAGGTTGAATACCATCAGGCAGCCTTTAACAGAATTAAAGAACACTTGACAAGGCCCCCGATCTTAGCAACTCTAAGGGAGAATACCCCATTCTTATTATATTTAACTTCCATTGCCATATCCGTAGGATTTATTTTAGCCCAAACTGTTGATGGTGGATGTGACAAAGCGGTTTATTATTTAAGTAGGTGTTTGACTCCTATAGAGACCAGATACTTAACTGTAGAAATAGTGTGTTTAGTACTATACTATGCTTGTACCAAATTAAGGCATTATATAATAAACACAGTTGTATATGTGGTTTCACATTTTGATTTAATTAAGTATATGCTTCATTGGCCAATCATGACAGGCCATATAGGGAAGTGAAGCTTGGCCTTGGCAGAATTTTCATTAATATTCTTTCCCAAATTTATTAAAAGGCCAAGAATTAGCAGATTTACTAGCTGATCATCCCTCTTAGTCGGGCTTCTTGAAGATGAAAAAGAATTACCTGTGTTCTCAGTAGATTCAGGGCCTTGGGCACTTAAGTTTGATGGGTCTAGCACAGAACAAGCATCTGGGGCCGAAATAGTAATAACTTCTCCTATAGGTGTAAAAACTATATTATCTCTTTAATTAGATTTCGAATGTACTAACAATTAGGCTGAATACAAAGACTACTCGCAGGGCTCGAGATCCTTTAAGAAATGAAAGCTTGCGAGGTAGCCATAGAAGGGGACTCTCAATTGGTCATCAAACAATTAATTAGTGAATATAAGTGTATGAGCCTAGCTCTAGTGATGTATCACTCAAGGGCTTCTCAAATATTAGAAGACTTCAAAACAGTAACCTTGACACATATTCCTCGAGCTCAGAATTGGGAAGTTGATGAACTAGCCCAAATAGCATCAGGGTTAAGGCTTTCAGCTAAACTCACCAAAAAAATAATTGTGGTGGAACAAAAAGAACATCCTTTGATCTCTCAGCATGGCTTGACAGTACAGTGTGATGCAATCTCACAAGAATTAGCTCAGGATTGGCAGGATGATTTCAAAAGTTATTTACAAAATCTTAGCTAATGATATCCCTATAGAATAAGGATACACGCCTAATATTTCATTCTAATTAGAGATGAGTTGTTCAGGAAGGGCCCTGACCGGTTATTACTTAAATGTTTAGCCTTTATTGAGTATATAAGGGGTTTTAAGATTGGTGCATAAAGGAGTGTGTGGAGCCCATCAGTCAGGGCCAAAATGTAATGGATGGTGCATAGGCATGGATATTATTAGCTATCAATGACAAAACATTGCATTGAATATGCTAGAAGATATAAGAAATGCCAGACTCACAGGCCAGCACAACAAATACTAGCATTAGACATACATCCTACCATTAAGCTATGGCCTTTTTGAGTGTAGGCTATAGACGTATAGGAAATATTTATCCAGCCTCATCTAAGGGCCACTAGTTCATCTTAGTGGCCACAGATTACTTCACAAAATGGGTAGAGGCCATCCCCATGAAGAAAGTTGAGCAAGATGATGTTATTAATTTCGTATGTAAGCAAATTGTATTTAATTTTGGAATTCCTTAAACGATTATAATGGATTAAGGGACCATGTTCACTGGAAGCAACTTCAAAACCTTTGTCAAGGAAAGTAGGATCAAACTATTAACATCTTCACCATATTATCCTCAAGCAAATAGGCAGGTCGAAGCTTCTAATAAAGTAATCCTTAGAATTCTAAAATAAACAATCAAGGAAAACCCTAGGGCATGGTATGTACGACTTCATGAAACATTATGGGTGTACAGGACATCAAAAAGAGAGGCCACGAGCACAAGCACGTATGTGTTGACATATGGACATGAGGTCGTGTTACTTATGGAAATAGTGGTCCCTTTATTATGCGTTATGAACATCTTAGGAAGATCTTCTACGAAATATAATGAAGTTATGATGAACGAGTCAATCCAGTGAGATGGGATATGTTTACAAGCATTGTATCATATGATTTCCTAGAAGAAGGAGGCCTCGAGAATGTATAATAAAAGAATAAAAATGAAGTAATTTCGAATGGGCAAGTTTGTATGAAAACTTGTTTTACCACCTAGTTCTAAGGACTGGACGCTTGGTAAATTTTCACCTAATTCGAAAGGACTATTCAAAGTTGGTGAAGTACTTAAAGGAAACACGTATTGGTTATTTACTCTTGATAGGACTCCACACAGACATGCTATAAACGAAAAATACTTAAAGAAATATTGGCTGTCGTAATAGAAAATTACAAAGGGTTAGTAGTGCAAAAAGTAAACATGATACAAAGACCTGAGGCCAAGAATGGCCTCAGTTAAAACAAACAATAATCTTAAAAAAATTTATCCTTTTATTCATATAAAAATTATGATACAAGGGGTAATAAAAAAATATTTCATTGTGTACAATAAGCCCAGAGGACATCCCATGTAGCCAAGGCTGCGTTTAGTTCAGCAATCAGTGATTGATGTCGATTAAGGGCCATCTCTAATTCCAACATTGAACGAAGCTTCTCTTCTGAAATGGCCCATGCATTATCTAATGCTTTACTAGCAACCTCTAGCTGACACTCTATATTACCCTCCTTAGCAGCTGCCAGTTGGAGGCTCAAGTCAGCCACCTTAGCCCGCAAGGAATTGAGATGGTCTACATGAGGAGTAATTTCCTGAACTTGATCATTGGCAGTAGTTGCTTGAGCCTTGGAAGTAGTATATTCATCCCTAATAGACCAACTACTCACTAGATGGTTTGAGAAGGATGAGAGCTCTATGCAATAATGATTTATGATCCTATAGCGTTCTAAGACTTGGTCATGGAGGAGCTCTAGCTCGGGCATGGGAATGACTTTCTCAACAGTAGTTATGGCTTGGATCATCTCTTCATAAAGGAAGTAGAAGTAGGTTTTGGTTGAGCTAGAATTGAACAACCCTCCAAGCATCCAAGCTATGTCCATATCAGGAATGCAGATGCTAGCTAAAAGGGTGTCAATGGGGGCCGCCCTCATTTAGGTAAGCTAAAGAAAGGGGTAATTAGTGAAAGGAATAAAAAGAGAAAGGAAAAGAGTACACAATAGATTGATACTTAACTCGAGTCCACTATGGCCTTGCCTTTGCTTGTGGAATGTGGGATAAGGGTAGATTGCAAGGATAACTGTAAGATTTTCTCCATTCAGCCTGTAAGAGTAGTGGGCTTAGACTCATCCCGCATGGAAGCACCCTGAGTAGAGGCCAAGGCAACCATCATAGTCTTTGAGATTAAAGGGCTAGCAGTTGTGGGACCTAAACTAGTAGCTACTGAAGGCTCCTTCAAGGGTCTTTTAGAGCCCTTAGTCTTAATACCTCCTGATGGAGTGATAATGAGAATCACCTTTGGGGCCATAGTGGAGGCAACCTCTCGAACTTTATTAGAAACCCTGAGCCCTGAGCCACCAGCACTGTCCAGGGCCGTAGTGGAGCCAACCTCTTAGACTTTAATAAAAGGCTCGAGATTCCCTAGGTCACTAGCACCATCTAGGGCTATGGCAGATGTGGCTTCCTAAACCTCAGTAGCAGCCCTAGAGTCTTTTAAGTCTTTAGTCACCTCTCAGGCCATATTGCGAGCGATTTCTATAGGATCCTCTAATGTCTTTGGATCTTTGAGAATTACCTTAGGAATGGCAGTGGAGGCGATCACCTGAGGATTTAAAGCTTGTGCCTCTAACCCTGCAAGAAGAGGAGGGATCATTTTTCCTTCATTTGAGTCGGTTGCAGGAGCAAGGATTATTGGCACTTTTACAAGGGCTTATCCTCTTGAGAATTAGGTCAGGAGGTGTAGATGAAGGTTGATCAAAGACACCAAAGGGACTCCTCTTAGAATCAGGCAAAGGGGATAGAACCCATTTCTTCTTGTCGGGACTATCTCCCTTATTCATGCGGCTCGAGGGATGACTCTTCTTAAGTTTGGGCTTCTTTGGGACCAAGACATGGGAAGATGCATTGTCCTTCTCAATCTCTTTGACCATAGACCCTAGTAAAGGGACCGTCTCAATCTCTAAAGTAGTAGGAGCATCGATGTTGCCCCTAAAGAAGTTCACTAACATGTGTGATTGCGTCCAATCGCAGCTTTCAGAAATTCAAAACAAGTAAGAATATATCAGTAACAAAAGGCAAACATAGTAGGCAACACTTATTGGAATGGCTCTTTATGATGCGTTTGAAGCATTGGGGCCATTATTTATTGAAGCAAAGGCAGGCATCTTTATCCACTAGTTCTACCTTACATTGCTTTTAGGTAGTGTGTGGAATGGCCCCTTGGTTGATAGCCTCTTGGTTCAGTAGCTCCATATTAACTTAGGGGGATGGCCTTTGGGGTATGCATTGGCTCAACCTGAACTAGCCCACTATTAGTTAAAGGTGATATGACTATAGATAAACCCTTAAGGATTTAGAGGAAGAGCCAGTGTAAGGAAGCCACATTTTCCTTAGAGTAGTGGTCGAGAGAAATACCTCGTTCCTTAACAATAAGGCAAGCTTATTCTTCTGGTCCACCAAAAATCTATACCAAGTAGGGAGGTGGCGATTTAGAATGTTGAAAGGCTTCAAGGTCCTTCGAAAGGACTAGTTTTGCTGATAGAAAAAATTGAAGAAATTCTTTGATTCGTTCAAAGGATGGGCACCCAATAGATAAGTGAAAGGGTGAGCAATGTGGGCATCCTTAGGGAAACGTTCTGGACGAAGTAGAGGGAAGTAAGCAATCATTTACAGCTTCAAAAACTAGACAGGCCTATAGAAGTTATTAAAGGGCTCTTTCAGCATAGACTCCCTCATATCATCATATAGATAGCATAAAAACATAGTCCTCAAGGCCAGTTGGTTGCCACAGAGTAGGGACTGAGCGATCCACAATTGAAGTTGCACAGGCTTCCCTCCCTCAGGTGCCAAGATCCATTGGCTCAATAGGATCCAAATGTTCCATGAGGGTGACAGGCTTTTCAACTGGCTTCTTAAAAAACAACTTTATGATCTTTGCGTAGGAACCATCATCCCTAACTTTGATTTTCAGGTTGGCAGGAAGAGTGACATAAGAGTCATGCCTCTTAGGGATAGCGTAAAAGTTCTCCTCCCCAGTGATTGGTAGCCCCAAGTATATGAACACATCCTAGAGCGTGATTGACATGGGGCTCAACTTGAAGATGAAGGCGTTATAGTCAGGTGACCAAAAACTTAAAAGGATCATCAATAGATTAACTAGAATGTTGACATCAACCAATGAGAATTGGATTAGGTCATAAAGACCCATCTCTTTCCACTGCTATTTGTAAGTTTATCTTAATTGCTTTACCTAGTTAGACTAAGTGCGAGGAGACCAGGGCTAGTTTTTAAGCTTTTAGTAAGAAGATTTAGTGAAGGCTGAAGTCATCAGGCCATAATCAGATTGTGGATCGAGGTTAGTGGCTATAAATTTGGCTAGGCAGGAGTGGTTACCTTAGAAAGGTAAGGGGAGATGGTCAAATACCCAACATCGCTCTTGTTGGTGATTTGAAAGCTCTAGGGAGAAGTACTGGAAAGATAAAAAACAATCAGTATTTTATCCCTAAAAACATAAGGACCAAATAGAAAGAAAGAAGCTTACCAGAAGGCGACGGAGTCATGGAAAGATGAATCCTCTTAAACCAGAAATGGGGAGGCATCAGATTAAGGGCCCAATCTAGAAAAATAACAATAAAGTATGTGTCATCGTCAATCCTTCTAACGGAGCAATAGGATTTTGGATTGTGACTAAGGAATCAGGTAAATTGCCGATAGGAGGGTTAGAGGGGTAAATATGGTAGTAGTAAAAGAAGAAGCCATTGTTGAGCAAAGGTAGAATGAAGTAAGAAACACAGAAGCTTAAATAGCAAGAAACAGCAAGGAGGGCAAGGGGAACAACCAAAAAAAGAAAACAAGAATTTATATTGCAAAGGGCACTCAGAGATAAAGTGACATTTCAGTTTTTTCAAACATGCCATGTGGCTTACATTTATCAACCACTAGCACGTGGGGGCACTATTTAGACTAAATATGAAACGTCACTTGCCAAAGAGTTTGAGTAGGCTATAAAGCCATATAGGACAAGTGATTGAAGAGTCAGGCCCAATCAACAAAGAGGTTAGTCTCGAGCTTAGTAAAGAGTCACGGTTAATTAAGCATATTGAAATCTTGCCATTCATAAACCCACTATGTGGACCGTTGGTATATAAAGACATGATCTCAAATGATCCTTGATCTCACGGGAACAATAGTATCATACCCAAGTATCTTGATGAGATGGGCTGAATACTAAAAATGGAAGACAATAAGTAAAGATCATGCCATAAGTTTCATGAGATCTGTGATTCTTTGAAAGAACAATCTAGGTTCTAAGAGAGAAGTTACCATCACTTTGTCACTATAAATAGAGTACCAAAGCGCAGAAGAAAACAATAGTCAACACGCGAAAGGCTCATGTTTTACACCCATAGTTCTTAGGTTTATCAATTAGTTTTATCTTCAATTTAGACTTGTAACCATTTTCGTTTCAATAATAATCAAATACTTTTTCTATCAAGTTTTGCATATCTTTTATATTTTGGTAAACTGTGGTAAAAGAGTTTGGGAACCCTTTATTATTAATTGAGACTCAACATCTCTGGAATGCTTGGTAACTTGTTGTTCGTGACGAACATCTATATAGCATACGAAATCAATCAAATTCACGATCTTCTACTTTCAGATATAGTTAATCATTTTTATGTATATCATCATCATTAATCATTCATGACCATTACTATTAGTCAATTTTTAAATCTAAAATTATTACACACGTGTAATAAAGAAATAAAGAAAAGCTAGGTTGGACGTTGGATAAAAACTGCAATATATATATATATATATATATTAATTTTTGTTATTTTTTCTTCTAATATTTCTTTCTTTGTTTTTCTTCCCGTCTGATCTAAATCAAAGATAAAAATCAATGCATCTAATCGGCGGAATTCTCAAAAATAATAGTTTCTCCCTCTATGATAGCTATGCTTGTCATAAGCTAATTACTGGCTGGCACAAGTGTGTTGTGTTGAGTAAGTAACAAACCGGTGATGATACTTCTTATGTGCTTAAACCTGTACATGTCATGTCACTTTTGAATTATGTTGTTTAACACACACACACACACACACACAGACGCACATCCTGCTTCCACCGCAACCATTTTTTGCATTTTGGTGACACTAACAGTGTTTTTTCTTCTTTTAATCTTTACCCTCCAAACCTATAAGCGAAGCGTTTTTCTCTGAATCCTCAATCTACAAAATGTTGTAATTTTTTTTTATGTGCTAAGGTTGATGAAGTCTTAGTGTATACTCCCATCGTTAGATATTTAAAAGATTGGATATTAAAAGATATAAGGAACTTTTAATATTTTAAGGTATAATTATTATTATTTTTAAATATTCTTATTAAATAAATCACTTTATATTTATTTTAGGGTGAAATACACTATTAAATAAGGATAAATATGAAAAGATAAGATTAATTTGAAGATATATAATTACTTTATTGAAGGATGAGATTTGATTAAAAATACTTTACATTTTTAAATAAAAAGAGTAAATATTAAGATGAGAATTTGGATGAGTAAGAAGAACCATGAAAAAGAGCAAGTGTGCGCATATGTTATGTGTAAATAAGATGCAGCGTTGGGTGCTTTTTTGAAAATATTTCGTATACTTCAAAATATTTATTTAAAATAGTTGATGACCAAATTTATTGCTCAAACATTTAGAAATTCGTAATTAATATATAATGGTGATTAATGATTCAATATACTAACATTTAGAAATTTGTAGTGATTAATGATGATGCTTTAACTTGTCAAAATCTACAATATTTATTGATCGATTTCTTAATCTAGATTTAATGTTCCAATGTTTAGCAACTCTGAAAGGTTTTTAACAATGTTAAATGGCGTCCAACATTTGTATGCCTCGACTGCCTATATAAGGTTTGCGTGCTGCTCTCGAACTTTTGAGCATTCCTCTTCCATATCTTGAGTTCTCTCTTGTTTGTGTATTTTTGTTATTTTGTCATTCTATTTTGTGTAGAAAGGATTCATTTAATTTTGGGGAATTGTTTCATTTAACCTTTGTGGCGGAATAACTAAAACTAGATTATCTATCAGATTTTTTTTTTCAATACAAAATTAAACGATTCATGCCTGGTTTGAATGGAGGAAAAAGTGAGAAAAATATATGGAAGACAAGAGCAGAATATTAGTAGGACAAACTACAAAAATTAGTATTTTTTAACCATTTTTGACAGTTTTCTATTTTAATACTCTTTTCTCCCTACTTTTCTCCAAATCCAAACTAAGAGTGAATGTTATTTTTTTTCAATAAAATTCTGCATCTTTGAATGTTTGAAGTTATTTTAATTTCTAAAATATAATAATCATTTACATATATAAAAGTTCTTGAAACTTATTACATGCATAGGCGTAATCAACGTTGCATATATACTTGGATATACACGGTGGCAGAGCCACATCACCGTGAGGGTGGGCAAATGTACTTTTGAGAGTGGACAAATGTGCTTTTTCACTGTAAAAAAAAATTATAAGTAGGGTACGTAAATTTTACAATTTTATATCCTCTACTTTTAATATTGTACTCCCTTTCAATTAAATAAAACATATTTAAGTTCAAAAACTTATTATATATATAATATTTTAATTATTAATATAAATATGAAAAGTATATTTACATAAAAAACAATATTAACATGTTTAATATAATTTTTTTTAAACATAATGATCGATATATTCATATATGTTATTACAATTTTAGTGTTAATATAATTATTTTTAATTATTTATTTTTTTAAAAAATTATTAATTTGATAATTAAAATATCTTGCAATTCAGATTTTCCGATTTTCAATCTTGACTCTGTCACTGTATACACAGCATGATATCTAGCATGTTGAAAGTAGTTCATGCATCAGCCCTAAAAGTGCCAAGCTCTCTCTCTCAAACACATATGCCCATTCATACATACATACATATATATATATATATATATATATATAATATAAATTATAGAAAAATGAGAAGTTGGCCTAAAATGATCATCAGGAACAGTGAAATGAATTGAGCGTTACTGTAGCTGCTGGCCTTCCTCAGTTTCAAAGCTGATCATCTTTACCCAACGCGGCAACGCTTCCCATGCTCTTGTTTCTTTCTCTCGTCCTTATTCTCCTTTTTAATAATTTCCACTTTCTTATTTGTCATTTAATTTGTTTAGACATATGTGAGTTATATTTTTTTTAAATATGTAACTTACTTAATGTTAATTCAAGGTCAAAAATTTAATTCAAAATAGATAACATATATATTTTTTGTGTATATTTGGAAGTGATGGCGCATGTAAGAGAATAACACAATTTAGTTAAAAAGCCATTTATTTAGATTAAAAGAAGGACTTAGATTTTGTAATACTATTTAGATCAAGAAATTCAAATAATGTTCTTAAATATATACTCCTTCTTATTCTAATTATATGGAAAAATTAATTAAGTTTACAGTTCTTAAGAGATGGTAGTTCTTAATTTTTTGTTAAAATAGGGTGACTTTTTAATTTTACCCTTTACCGAAATTAATAATCATAATAAAGTTTGTATAAAAACTAAAAATTAGTTAACAATTTGGTGCAATTAATGAGAGGCAATATTAAATAAATAAATAAATAATTATATCTCTACCTTATAAGTATTTAAGACCAAATAAAATTTTAAAATTTTATCTTATAATTAAGACATGAAAGAGTACATCTTACACTTTTGATAGACTTCAAAATAATGCTTTGAGCGGTGTTAACCTTTTTAGGAAAAAAAAAATTCAGGTGTATAATTTGTTTATTGATTAAATAATTTATTGAAATGCTAAAAACGAATAATATTGTATTTATTGAATGACTCAATTCAATTGTGTTCCTGTCTTTACTAATTTTGGGAGGTGTGTCATCATATTTTCAATTTTCTAACTTCGTCTCAATCTTCCTGACATTTGTAAAATCCCATGTGGTATGGTTTCAGGTGGAGAACATTCTTTAAACTAATAATTAAAAAATAATTATCCATGACTCATCTTTCATAGAAATTCGGGACAATTCATCAGGCTGAATTATTAAACCAATATTTTGACTAATTGTTACAGTTTAATTGCAATTTTAATTATTGACTTTTAAATCAGTACCTTATCAATTTAATGATCAATCTAATTTTTAGTATTTGATAATAAACTAGAAAATAAAATTTTAAACTTAAAAACGAAGTCGATGGTGTGTGTATGGGGGGGGGGGGTAATGATCTTAAGTCTATATGATGAGTTACACAAAAAATATGGCAATGAATACTGAATTGTGAAAGAATCCAATGCTCACGAGCTTAGGGTTTGAGTGGAGCACGTGTCCTTCGGTTGAACAACATAGAAACTCTACAAGACTACAACACAATAAAATATATGCCAAATCTGCAGATGATTTTTTTGACTCGACCGATCAAACTATGAAAGAGGAGATTCTCTCACTTATTTTTTCCCCCTTCCAATTTCATATAAATTCCTAGCCATCAAACAGAGTATGTTGGATTACATGTTTTTAGAATAGATTTTTATTTTGAAAAATAAAAAAATAAAAAATTGTTTACAAGTATATTTTCTGTTATTTGCTCCAAAAAAAAATTGTAAGTTGTTCTAGATAATTAAAAAAAACCATAACATCTGTATGATATTTTGTTATTTTTTGTCCTGTAAAATTAGAGAAAAGACAGAAAATATCATATTTTCATTCATAATAATTATATAAATAAAATAAATAATTGTTTCACCTTTAATTTTACCACTTTAAATATGTTTTTCATAGTAATGGTTCAAGCATTTTTTAAAATTTTTTGTTTCAACAAAAAATTACTGATTAACCTGAATTGCAGTTTGGCATTGTTCATTATTGACTAACCTGAATTGGAATTCTCTTGAGGCTATGATTTTTTAATCAATAAAGTCCAAACTTAAAACTTCATTTAAGAAATATCAGCGTCAAATGTCATTGATGAAAGATTTTTTTTTTTAAACATCAAAGCAAGTACTTTCATATTATTCATGAAACCTAGAGAGCATCTCTTTCCAATGACTCCTTGTTTTGGTTAAAATTATAAGATACTTAATGAAAATGAAATCATTTTCCTTTTGTCCTTAACTCTTTTATTATAAAGAGTGAGCACTATCACAAAACACCCCATTATTTGATAGTTATTTTAGCTTATATTTGACCTTTTTAACTGTAAATAAATGGGCACCATATATTAGGGCTATACTTTCTTGACAGTTAAAAACTGTTAAGCATTGGGATCTTTACTTGACAATTATTTATAAATAACTGTCAAGTATATGCTAACATAATTGTTTATGTAAGCAAACAGAATACTTGACAGTTATTTATAAAAACTCATCAATTTTTAAAATACTTGACATTTTTTTTAAATAACCGTCAAGTATTTGTGGTGTATTTTTTAAAAGAATAAGTTTCTTTTCAAGCAAAGCATAAAGATACACAAAATAACAAAAAAAAAAAAGCTAGCCAACATCTAGAAATATACAATGAATATTTCTATCAAGATCACTATTCAAGGATAATAAATTAAATTCCTATACATATAGCCCTATAAACCCTAATTTACAAATTAATTAAATTTTCAAAACTAATTAAGTGGCCGGCCTTAGGCATAAAAATTGGCAAAGAAAAATATAACATGAAAAATGTATATACCTAACTATTAGGCTAGCCTAACCGCTACTGTTACCCACATATTGAACACGGTTTAGGCTACCTCTTCAAAGATTCCCTTTATATGTGCAGCTGTATAACAAATGCAGCAGACATCCTCGAAGTAATGTAAGCAAATAGTCACAACAAGTTTAAGTTAATAGCTAGTTATTTAAAATTGGTTAAAATTTATAATTTAATTGTAATTAAATTTAATATACCTTGTTTGATAATGTGGTAGGTATTGGAAATTGTATGTTAAGGCCAATCATTGTACTATGAACATTGCTATTTAATGAATTTCGCTTTTATCATCATATTAATTACATGTTCACTATGATAATTGTATCTTTGGACAAACTATAGTGATTATTTTAGATGTCCTTGGTTGGTCATCTATGAGGGATCATAGATGAAACAAGACTAGTATGACTTTAATTAATTATAGAGATATAAATTAAAGTTATAGGCATTTGAAAGGGTACCAAGTGCTAAATCCACTTGCTTTGAGAAAGTTGCATGATACAAGTCATAATAAGCTTATCTTATATGTAGCCATGTCACTAAACTCTTTGATATGAGATCATCATGGATTCTTACATGAGGACAATTGAACTTTGACCCAGTCAAAAGTCACCTTTAACCTAGTGATCATAAAGGACATGATTGAGTTTATTGATATTCATACAGAGAAAAATGAGTAGTCAAGATAAAATTTGTCCCTCACATTAATTGATAGATATTACTGGGCTCTTCAATGAGTAAGAGAAAATATATGACCATACTACAATGGAAAAGATTTTTCCATTACTATAGTCAGTCTACTTAAAGATTGAGAAAGTAATAGTCAGGTAAAGGAGAATAACAATTTCATGTCTCACATTTGATCGAAATATTGCGTGACAAAAGAGATGTGATATTGTTATATGATATGTTACATCAAATCATTAATCCCTATATGAATTGGGCAGTCACAATACCTTGCTAGAGGCCACTTATGACTTGTGGGCTAGTAGCATTATTGGCCTATTGCCAACTTCATATGGGCTTATAGGGTCACACACAAGAACAGCCCAATTTGAATTATAATATCTAAGTTCATTGAATCAAAAATGTATCTAGATTCAATGAATGTAATGCTTTATCTAGGGTGAACAAATTGTGCGCGCGCGCGCGCGCGTATTTGAATATTTATCTAATAAATTATTTATATATATATATGAAATATAAAATTCAAAATCTAATATATATATATATATTTCAATATATATATATTTATTATATATGTATGTGTGTGTATATATATAATATAATATAATATAATATGTATATATGATATATATGTCATGTTATATTATATTATTGTGTTAATTTTACATTTAATTTTATATCATAAATTTAATAACTAATATGATATAAGAAGATATTATATTAGTTCTATAATTTAACTTTTTGAAAAAAATTTAAATTAGATATGATATCATAAATTTAATTTATGAGATAAATTTAATTTAGTTTTGTTGGCTATAAAAACCCTAATCTATATATTATAGATAAGGGATGAGTTTTTAGAGAGAGAGAGAGAGAATCTCTTGATGGAAAAACTTTGAGAGCTACAAAAATATCTTAAAAATAAAGGAATGTTTGATTGACAGATGGTTAGATGTTGGAAGTGCTAGCACACTATTCACATTGAAAAGTTGTTTATGTGGATATTGGCAAATGGAGCTGATCTGCATTGTCAACTCTAAAGGTCTGAAATACTTGAAGAAAACACGTGAGAAATTCGACATCTGAAAGGTAACTCTTTTATCGACATTGACTTAAATGAATGCGATAGGTTTGCTATCATGATTGGAGATTTAAATTTTTAATTTTTCATTACACCTCCCAATCCAACAGTAAGGGTATGGATGATAATGTCCTTCATGAATTTCATCAGGCAATAACCACAATCATTGCTTTAATCTAGCTAGAGTAGACAATGTAAAAAAACCATATATATATATGTATATATCAATAAAATTGTATAACATGTCACAATTTTTTGATTAAAAACTTGGTCAATTAAATGAATATATTAATGTTGACACATTTCTTAGAAGAGTCCAATGTCTTCATTCTAGGGGACACACTCTTGTTGATCACAATGCGATACAATACCACAACTCTAAGAAGGAAGTATGGAATGAATGTGAGAAATATATATATGAAAATTAAAAATAACAAGATATAACAAGTGAAAAAAAATATAATTTGACTTACTGGTTAAAAAGTATGACTATATTTTTCCTGTTGCTTGGTTCTCTATTAAATAGATCGAGATACCATATTTTTGGAGCAACAGGAATGACCACAATAAGCAAATAGTACCCCCTAATAAGAAATAGTAAGTGTTAGCAAACAAAAAAATATAAAAAATATTTACTCATAAAAAGTGTTAGCAACTCATCCTTGGTAGTAACGAGCGAGAAATAAAGCATCATTATCTGCTCCCCTTTCCTGGAATTTATCTAAAAGCATTCTTGCTTGATCTTCAAGAGCTTGCTTAGTAATATCATTGTTAGCAGAGATGTCATAGGGATTAATCAACTCAAACCTCTACTCGAGGCCAGCAAGAACTACAAATGAGGTACAAAGATGACTTAGATAAAAAATAAACGAGTTAATATGCATACATGTACACACACATATAATTCAAGTAACTAATCGAGCAATATTAAAGAATTACCTTTGGTAGAAGCTCATCAAATTAGTGCTTGCCATGTCGTGGTTGATGATTGCATTTAAAATTACATCTCAGAGGACTTCAAACAACACTTTTTCGAATAGTCCATCATTAAAATTAATAATATCCCCAATTGGCGCTTGATGAATCAACCTTGAAGCCAAAGCATAAGTCTCAAGAGAGCCATAAAATTTATTAGTTACAATAGGCATTGGCCTTAGGTGCTATGAAATCATGATTGAATCTTTGGTATAGCCTGACTCCTTGCCCTTCAAATTGCTTTTCCTTGATTGTACAATAAAAAGTTAGACATGTATATTAAAAGATTCTAAACAATTATTTAAATCATACATACTTTTTCTTTATTGGCAATGGGTGCTTTATCAGATTTAGGTCCTTTGCTAGCTTGGGTAGTCTTACCATTGGAAGGTGGCTAGGCCATGCAACAAAGCTTCCCAAAGCATCTCCTATCATCTACGCCTTAAAGGTAGGATAAGGTAATGGATACTCTGGGTTGACTACAATAAGCAAAGAAACCCTAACATAATTAGGTAGGAGGGGGAGGTTATGGATTTTATCTTGGCAACATTGTACACTTTTCTCATTGTAACTACTTTGCGTGAAGGATCATTTGCTAGATAGTTGCAATCATTCTCGCCCTAAATAAACAAACAATGTCAGTTTCGAAGGTAAAAAAATAGTTAAGTAAATACAACAGATAAACATATTACCTCTAGTATTTTTTCTGAAGTGACTATGCATCTATCTTTGACGTTAGGGCTAACCTCACCCAAAGTCCTCTCAGGGATCTACCCCTTTAGTAGCATGTCAATTAGCTTTGCCTGGGCTTTTAGCTGTTGCTTGATAATGGCTTGCTCTTCTCTTAGCTGTTGGACCTGAAATGAAGAAGCTGGTATTCGCTTCTTAATCTTGCTAAAGTATTGCTTCTTCATGACACAGAAGCCGACACCCCTGAAATGACTAGGGTGGTCAGGGGTCCCTAAAACCCTAGTCAAGATATCTTCTTGCTCAAGAAGCTTGCCTTTTGAGACTTCTTGAGAGATAAAATCCTGTGCAAAGTATATATGACTAGTATGTATTTTCATAATCAATTATTAATTGATAGACAATAATAATAATAATACTTACAATTTTTTTAGTAACCTCCTTCACACGAGGGTTGTTAATAATTTCATCTTTGTTTGTTTGTGCCACTGCCTAGAGTCTTTGGCTGGATATGGTAATATCTTATCCCTTTGGCTCCTTGCTCTGTAATGATATTCATTTTTGGCCACTCTTTCTTTATTCTGAGCACTCATTTCCTTGAAAAATAATAAAAAATTCTTGTTAGTATGTATATATACCATCAATAAAAAGTACCAAAATTTAAATTTAAGAAACATAAATACCTGAAATTTCTTGTCATGTTGTGAGACAACAAAAGCATCCCAATCCTCTTGTTTTACTAAAGGCTGTAATAGGGGAGGAACTTAGGCTATAAATTCAACATCAGAATCTTTCAAATATTTTTGTGGATGAGTTTGAAGGACAAAATCCTTCTTGCTCTCATCTATTTCAAATCTTGACTACAAAATAAAATAAACATGTTAGGTGCATTAATTTAAAAATAAAATTATAATAGACTATAACCTAGTAAAATGAAACTCATAGGTATGGTTTCCTAAACAATGTCTTTTATGGCTTGATCAACTTTGCGCCATGATTTCATTGTGATAGGAATATTAATCTTTGCCACCACCCCAATATAACTAATGAATTTCATAGATTTGATGGCTTGCTCTTTCTTGTTCTATTGCACATCTATTTTTTTTTTTGCTTGCAACTCTTATTTTTGTAACCTCTTCCATTATTGTCAGGCTCTGCTGGATGTTATTATATTCCTACTCCAGTTTTTTTTTGCAATGCTGAGCATTAGTAGAAGTTATAGCAAGATTTGATGGTGGGATTTCCATAGACTCAAAATCAGAAGCCATTTATCTATAACATGGTTAAATAAAAATTAATCAACTTAAATAAAAATAACATAATTAACTCAAACATTAATCAACTTAAACAAAAATCACACAATTAATTCAAACATTAATCAACTTAAATAAAAAATCACACAGTTAAATTAAAGTTTACATGCTCAAGTCACTCTTTTTCATTTTCTTGACTCTTTTTTACTTCTGCCTCCTTGAAATATTTTCTTCTTATACTGCAATAATTTACTCCTCTTTGAAATCTAAATGCATTCATTGTGATCATTTTTCACGTATAGAGCATCATCTACAGTGACATTATTTTGATTTGATGTCCCTTCAAATGGATCATCCTCAACTGCTACATCTTCATTTACTTTTTCATTTAACAGAAGAATAGACCATCCTTTATTAATAGGATCAAGGATATAAAACACTTTTATAGCTGGATGAGTACCTAATATTTTGACTCATTAGAGTGTTGGGTGAATAGATATGAATAGAAGAATCATGTTTTGGAATGAGGTGTGTGTGCACAGTGAGGATTTTCCTTACTGTGCCACGAGCCATGACACAAGCTACTTGCACCATGGCATATGACATAGAAAATCAACTTATAAGTCGTGAATCAGTATTTGAGTTTGATGAGAGAAAGAAGGGAAGAACAGAAGGAGAGAAAAAGGAAGCATTTTGCTGCTAGGGCATCAATTCTCAGGGTGTTGGAAGGCATTTTTGATCGATAGTTAAGTATTATACAGCCCTTATCTTTGATTCTGCTATAGTTTCTTTTAGTATAAGTTATAAAAAAATTAAATCGGAAAAATTTAAGAGGTTAGTTTCTTACCCTATAGTAATAACAAGGTTCTCGGGAGTTAAATTAAAACTTTGTGACTTGGTTTGAGATTGATGATAAAGCTTGGAAGTTATAAGTTTGATTTTGGCCCTAAATAAAAGAAAAAGGGGTGAAAATGGATGAAATGGGATCACTAGAAGTGATAGAAAGTGGCAATTGAGGGAAAATGGTACTAAATTGACTAAGTGGAAAGGAATGATCGGCTATATATAGTTTTAAGCATAATTAAGTGTTTTTGATTAATTAGATTAATTGACTAATAGTGCCAATTGTTTGTAGATTGGCCTATTTTGCATATAAAGTGAGAAAAGAACCTTATAATGAAGCGTTAGTGGTTATTAAATCTACGGGTAACCTTTATTGTGACAGAAAGGTTGAGGTAACTGAATAACTTTCTTTATTCAATTATCTATTGTAATTGTTTAAAAGTGTGATTATGCATGAAAGGGTTTTAGAATAATCATATTTGCTAAATGAGTTTTATTGCATGAAATTGGTTTCTAAGGGTAGAATTTATGAATTTTCATGTTTTGTTATGGTTTTTTATGTTATACATGAGTTATATGTGAATGTGTTGTTTATATGAAAGCATGATCATAGGGGTGGGAGTTCACTTGTAGGAAGAAGTAGAAAAAGACTATATGGCATTATTCTCCTTAGTACTTGACAGGGTGCGGTGTTAAAGGATTATATCTCCTTAATATCTGTTGAGGTATGGTGTTGGAGATTTGGGCCCCTTAGCATATGTGATTTGGTGTTAGAGCCAATGACACCTCATTATGTGTGATGGGGAAACCATAGTCCTAAAGTGTGATAAAAATGCTGTTGGCTGGGAATTTCTACTACTAAAGGTGAGCTCAAGGTTAATGAGAGTGTGTGTTAGTCTAAGACAAGCTTATGGTTTCGAGTCAAGGTGATTAGGAGGTTTGGATGGTAGTGATCATGCTATTAATAGTGAATTGTTGTGAAAGTGTGATCAGTGGTGAATTATTATATCTATGAAGTGATTTGAGATAAAAGTTGTGTCACATGCTATGTTTAATTATATAATATGCTATACTTGCTTA
Source organism: Prosopis cineraria (assembly GCF_029017545.1). Lineage (NCBI taxonomy): Eukaryota > Viridiplantae > Streptophyta > Magnoliopsida > Fabales > Fabaceae > Prosopis > Prosopis cineraria. The sequence continues at coordinate 19,505,813 of NW_026555334.1, read as the reverse complement.
TTATTACATGTGATAGTCAATAGTAGATAGTTATTCTATTATTGAGATATTTATCTCACCTCGTGGTTACTTTTTTATAGGTCACAGTAGTGAGTTGGGCAAAGGAAAAGAGTTAGGATTGTGATAGAACACATTTGTTACTGATAGGAAATTAGTCGCTTATCCTCAAAATTACACTAAAGCTAACCCTAATGCAATATAGGGCCAACCCTAGGTCATCTCCTAAGGAATGGTTTTAAGTCTAATCGAAAGTTATCTAGTGAAATAAATCAACCAAAGTTTGTAGGAATTTAGTTACCTAGCTAATTACCTAATATGCAAGTAATTAAAATGCTAGTGAAAGTGAGTGAAATGAACTTCCTTTTTCACAATAATGGAACCCTAGAGATTAGTTGATTTTGGACTCATTATCTTCTCATGATTAGGCTAAGTTTAGCTTCCCTTTCCTCTTGACTAAAGCTGTCATGACTTAAGAAAATTATCCTAAGCCAATTAACCTAATTAGCTAACCTCCCTAGGTCTTAGATTAAAGTCTCTAGTTCAATTAACCAATTGGTGAAGACATTAGCCAAGTGATTTATTCAAAATCCTCTCTCAACAGCCATGGTCAAACACATAAATTGAGCAACCACAAGATTATGTCAAGCTACTCAACAACACAAGCATTAACACCACAAGATTATGCAATATTAACACAAGAAATTCACTAATTGAAAAACACAAGATTATGTGCCAAACAAAGAGTGGCAAAATTCAGTCATGGCTCTCCAAGGAAGAAATTAAATGAAACAATCCTCTCTCTTTACATCAACATCAAATTCAAATTAGAATTTATAAGCTAAGATGATTAAACCCTAGATTAAGGAATCTAACTATCTAGTAAAAAGAGAAGAGGATAGGAAACAAAAGAACTTAGCCAATTTGAAGCTCAAGACTCATCCTCCATCTTCATCTCTCTAGGATTCCACAAAGAAACTTAGCCAATCTTCATCTTCAAGAACCCTAGTGATTGCTTGTGAAGGCCAAACTCCATAACTCTTGAATGATGAAAATGAGCTTCAATCCTTGTGAAAATAGAAGGGATGGAACGAAAATGAAGAGAGGAGAAGAATGGTATGAGTTTTGTGGAGGTTTGGTGGCTGAAAAATGGAGGTTAGGGTGCTGGAAAATGAAGAACAAAAGAGAGAAAATGAAGAACACTATGAACAAGAGAGAGAGAATGTGGAAGATGAATGAGATATGTGTTGGATCCCATTTGGGACTTAAAATGGCGTGCTCCTTGGTGTCTCCTATCAGCTGAAGCTTAATTAAAATAAGGAAAAAGAAATTAAAATGTAAATGGGAGCCTTGTCACACTTGCAAGGTGGCAACTTCCTATTGGTTTGTAGATGATTCCAATGTGTGCCTAATTTCCCATGTGTCATCCACATCATTTTAGCTGATCTAATCCCTCAAAATAATCATAATTCACGTGCAAACCATCAGCCATTGTCCTCAAGGAGTGTTGACCTCAATTGCCCAATTGATGCACAAGTCACATGCCACCTATGTCACATAAATCACATAATTCAATTAAATAGCATATGATATAATAAAATCTAATTCATGTCCAGAATTAAATTCATAATTAGAAGGGAGAATTTATTAAATTAACTAAGTTTAAGGCTGTACAAAATTATATAAAAATTTTCACACAAAGGCAAACCAAAAACTAGGACAAACTAAGACACTTAAGAAAGTGTTGACTTTTTTATTTAATTACTCCCAAACTAAAATAAATTTTTAAAATATAATTTCACCATTCATCAACTGGACATAAAATGCACTTTGTCAATTTTTCTTGTACATTTTCTCAAAAGTTCATTTTTTTGGACCAAAATGCCCCTAGTGCACTGATCTTAGAAACTTAGGCAAAGTTCCAAATCTAATGCAATGTGTGCACTTGAAGGTGATAAATCATTAATAAAATGGTCCTAATTGACAAATAAAAGTGGATAACAAATGTGTTCTATCAATTCCCCCACACTTAGCTTTTGCACTCCGGGCAAAATCAAATGAAAAAGGTCCCAAAAGAAACTATAAGACAAAGAAATAAGAGAAAAACATTGTTTCAAGTCACTAAAATACTAGCTCATGAACTTCTACAAATTATCAATCAATGTGGCAATAATTACGAAAGAATTATGCACATCACAAACAAACCCTTACCAAGAATCAATGTCAAAGAGTAAGCCTCTCTAGGTTAAGTGTTTGCTCTCATCACTCAAAGTGTATAAGGTATTAAATTTCACTCAAAATTTCTTAGGATAAACCCTACTATGAATTTGTAACCCTTCTACATCTCCATCACTAAATAGCACTTGCAATCAAGAATCAAATGGACTTTATTAGGTTGTGATATAGGTAATGAAAGGATGTCTAAGAAATGCATGTATATAAAAAAAAATAGGGTTAGCATCAAAATAATACTAAATCAAGATATATCCCCTTAATATGCAAAGCATAACCTAACTCAATTGAGTGAACACCTTAACACAATGAGGATGGAAAGAAATGATAAGAAATAATAAAACAAATGGAATGGATGAGCTAGGCAACTTTTTATTTTTTATTTTTATTTTTTTTCTTTCTTTTCTTTTTTTTCTCTTCTTTTTTTTTTCTAGCAACTTTATTTCTTTTCTTTTTGACTATATTTTTTTTTTCATATCTATCTTTGTTGTTTTTTTGTTGCCCCTAACTCTTTGAAAATAATGGAAGTAATGGATAGAGAAATGATAATAAGCATCCACTCATTTGATCTAGGACATGCAATGAATATTAAAAAGACATATAAAAGTGTAACATGCATTCCTTGGGAAAAAATAGGGTGAATATATTTTTTTTTAAGAATCAAACCAAAGGCTCAAAGTGGCTAACAAAGGATAATAAATAATAATAGGTTGGCTATTTGGCTCTTGGCTATTTTTTTGAATGCCATCTCTCATCTCCTATCAAACAAGTGCAAGATATATGGTCTTAATTAAGAAGTGAAACAAATTCTAGAGGGTAACATCACTAAGGAATTAATTACACATGAGTGTTTAGCCTCTTCCATGAAAGGGTAATATGCCACTCTAATCCATTAATTCAAGGTAAAAGAATGTTCACTTCACACCTATTCAATCCTAAAAATTACCACATCTCAAGAATCAAAATATCCATTCAAGAGCTAGGTAATTAAGTAACCTCAAACAAAACAAAACAAAGAAATTTTTTTTTTGAATTTTTTTTTGCAAAACCAAACAAAACCAAACAAACAAAACAAAATGTTTATTTCTCTCCCCCACACTTAAATCATGCATTGTCCTCAATGTATGTATAGACTAGTGATAAAATAAGGTAAGATCAATAATGAATGCATAACAAAAGTGTGGTGCAGATATTTTTTTTTCAAACTAAAATACAAAACAAAGAAGTCAAATAAAGCAAATAAACTCTAATTTTCCTACTAGGTTCATCTCCCCCACACTTGAACTATACCTATCATTAAATATATCAATTAAAGGAAGGTAAAAGCTCAAGGTTAGAGAGATACAACCTTATCATGGTGGTTCAAAAACATGTTGAGAGAAGTCCTCCTCCTTTTGAAGTGATTTGGCATCTTTGTAGAGCTTGCATAGGTGACCATTGATTTACATAGTGGAACCCGTGGCTTTATTCAAGAGTTGCAAAACCCCATAGGGAAACACCTTGGTCACTAGATATGGTCCCTCCCACTTAGACTTCAACTTGGCATGCTTATGAATAAACCTTGTTTGGAACAAGAGGACTTGATCTCCTTTTTGGAACTTTTTCCTCAAGATTAGCTTGTCATGAAGGATCCTTGTTTTCTCCTTATAGATTCTAGAAGACTCATAGGCATCCAACCTAAGCTCCTCAAGTTCTTGTATTTGAAGAAATCTCTCCTTAGCCGAAAGATGGAAATCCAAGTTTAGTTTCTTGATGGCCCAATAGGCCCTATGCTCTATCTCCACAGGGAGGTGGCAAGCCTTTCCATACACCAATCGAAAAGGAGACATGCCCATGGGAGTTTTATAAGCGGTCCAATAAGCCCACAAAGCATCCTCCAAGTGTAAAGACCAATCCTTCCTATTTGTGTTCACCACCTTGGTTAGGATTTTCTTGACTTCTCTATTTGATACTTCGGCTTGGCCATTAGTTTGGGGATGATATGGTGTAGAGATTTTGTGATGCACCCCATATTTAGCTAAGAGAGCCTTCATCATCTTATTGCAAAAGTGGGTTCCTTGGTCACTTACCAAGGCCTTAGGAACTCCATACCTACAAAAAATATTAGATTTGAGAAACTTCAAAACAATCTTAGCATCACAAGTTCTAGTAGGAATGGCTTCAATCCACTTTGAAACATAATCAACACCAAGTAATATGTACTCAAAACTAAAGGATGGTGGAAAGGGACCCATGAAGTCAATGCCCCAAACATCAAAAATCTCACAAAATAAAATGGGTTGTTGAGGCATTTCATGTCTCTTACCCCAACTACTAACCTTTTGACATTTCAAGCATGCTTTACAAAATTCATAAGAGTCTTTAAACAAGCTAGGCCAATACAATCCACAATCTAAAACCTTCCTAGCTGTCTTATTTGAGCTAAAATGACCACCACATGCATGAGAGTGACAAAATTCAAGAACAGAAGGCACATCAACATCATCAACACACCTCCTAATCACTTTATCACTACAAATCTTCCACATCAAAGGTGGTTCCCAAATGTAAAATCTAGACTCTCTTTTCAATTTTTCAATGGCAAAACGTGAAGCACAAGGAGGCAAGACTCTATACTCAATATAGTTAGCAAAAGAGGCAAACCATGGAGGCTTAGATGAAATGGCACACAATGCCTCATCAGGAAATGAATCACAAGGAATAGTAGGGTTAGAGTTTACCATAGTAGCTTTTAAATGAGGTAGTCTAGACAAATGATCCGCTACTTGATTGGTAGAACCACTCCTATCCCTTATCTCCACATCAAATTCTTACATTAAGATCACCCATCGAATCAAGCGAGGCTTAGAATCTATCTTCTTAAACAAGTACCTCACAGCAGCATGGTCACTGTACACAATAACTTCAGAGTTAAGAAGATATGATCTAAATTTATCAAGTGCAAAAACAATAGCAAACAACTCTTTCTCAGTTGTGGTGTAATTAACCTGAGCTGAATCTAGGGTCCTAGATGCATAAGCAATCACATATGATAACTTGCCCTCTCTTTGACCAAGCATAGCTCCCACAGTAAAATTAGAAGCATCACATGACAACTCAAAAGGTAAAGACCAATTTGGGGCTTTAAGAATGGGAGGGGAAATGTGCATGCTTTTCAAAGTGTCAAAACTCCTTTTGCAAGCATCATCAAAAACAAAATCAACATCTTTTTGTAAGAGTTTAGACATAGGCAAAGCAATTTCACTAAACCCCTTTATAAATCTCCTATAAAAGCCTGCATGTCCCAAAAATGATCTCAAATCTTTCAAACAAACAGGATATGGCAAAGAAGCAATCACATCTACTTTGGCCTTATCCACCTCTATGCCATTGGAAGAAATCAAATGGCCTAAAACAATTCCTTTATCTACCATGAAATGGTATTTTTCAAAGTTAAGCACAAGCTTCTTTTCAATGCACCTACCAAGCACTTTATCTAAAGAATGCAAGCATGAATCAAAGGACTCACCGTGCACAGTAAAATCATCCATAAAGACTTCCATGCAATGTTCAATAAAATCACAAAATATGGACATCATGCATCTTTGAAAAGTACCAGGTGCATTGCAAAGACCAAAAGGCATCCTCCTATAGGCAAATGTACCAAAGGGGCATGTAAAGGTAGTCTTATCTTGGTCACTAGGAGCTATAGGAATCTGAAAATACCCACTAAACCCATCTAGGAAGCAATAATGGGACTTGGAAGCCAATCTCTCAAGCATTTGATTAATAAAAGGCAAAGGAAAATGGTCCTTCCTAGTCACATTATTGAGCTTCCTATAGTCTATGCACACTCTCCAAGCATTTTGAACTCTAGTTGGAACAAGCTCTCCTTTCTCATTTTTTACCACAATAATCCCCCCTTTCTTAGGTACAACTTGGGTTGGAGACACCCACTCACTGTCAGCTATAGGATAGATGATCCCAGCACTAAGTAGCTTAACAACCTCTTTCTTTACCACATTTAAAATCAATGGGTTAAGTCTCCTTTGTGGTGTTAATATTGCATAATCTTGTGGTGTTAATGCTTGTGTTGTTGAGTAGCTTGACATAATCTTGTGGTGTTAATGCTTGTGTTGTTGAGTAGCTTGAAATAATCTTGTGGTTTCTCAATTTATGTGTTTGACCATGGCTGTTGAGAGAGGATTTTGAGTGAATCACTTGGCTAATGTCTTCACCAATTGGTTAATTGAACTAGAGACTTTAATTTAAGACCTAGGGAGGTTAGCTAATTAGGTTAATTGGCTTAGGATAATTTTTTTAAGTCATGACAGCTTTAGTCAAGAGGAAAGGAAAGCTAAACTTAGCCTAATCATGAGAAGATAATGAGTCCAAAATCAACTAATCTCTACGGTTCCATTATTGTAAAAAGGGAAGTTCATGTCACTCACTTTCACTAGCATTTTAATTACTTGCACATTAGGTAATTAGTTTAGATAATTAGCTAGGTAACTAAATTCCTACAAACTTTGGTTGATTTATTTCACTAGATAACTTTCAATTAGACTTAAAACCATTCCTTGGGAGATGACCTAGGGTTGGCCCTATATTGCATTAGGGTTAGCTTTAGTGTAATTTTGAGGATAAGCGACTAATTTCCTATCAAAATTTTGGCGCCGTTGCCGGGGAATGGTTTAAGTTTAATTCTAAGGTTGTTTAATACTTAATTTACATTTTTAGTGTTCCTAAAAATTTTTTTGAAAATTATAAAAATTTGTGTTTTGTGTTTTGTTTAGTGTCTTTTGTGTGTTTTGAGTGTTTTTGTTCTGTTTTAGAAAAAAAAAGAAAAAAATTAGTGCAATTTTTGTTGGTTTGGTGTAGAGTTGATGATACTCTGTTTCTAGTGTCTCTGCTTGAAATGGAAAAATTAGCTGGGAACGAATCTGAGGAAATTTAAACTTCAAATTTATTTCATTGAAAGATATATATCTTAGCTCCATTTTAAAATTTGTTTGGCCAATTTTGGATATGGGATGTTTCCTGTGAAAATTTTACAATTTAACAAGGTCCAGAGAGCCTTTACAGAGGACTCCTAAAACCCTATTTCAATTTTGAGTTTTCATATCTCCCTCTCTGTGCATTCAAATTAATTGATTCCAGTTTCATTTTTCTTATCACTGTCTTATCTTTGTTTCTTGTGTTTAGGATTTTCTTCAATTTTTCCATTTTCCTATTTGAAAGTTTGTTAGAAGCTTTGAAGGTCTTCTGGACGAAATCCTGTTTCTCCAGACTTGTGGACCAAATTGTGAAAAATTCTGGGAACGATTGGGAGGGATTTGTAATCTGAAATTTTTATTTAATTTTTTCTGAATATCTCTTGTGTCTCTCGTAAAAGTTTCAGGCAAATTTCTCATATGGATTGGCTGCTAAAAAATCCACAAGTTCACTATCTCCAGAAAACCTACTGTGCAAATTCCAGAATTGTCAAAGCTTCTTGATTGAGCATTTCTAACTCTCTTTCTACTTGTTTGGTGTTGTTTTTAATTTTTTTTTTCATTTTTTTGTTTTTAATTCTAATAGAAAAAAAGAAAAAAAAAATTTCTCTTGATTTTTGTTTGCTTGCATTTCCACTCATACACTTGCAAAGGACATATCATTTGAGCTTCCTTGGTCTTTCCATCATTTTGAGCTTGAATTTGAATCATTGCTTGTGGATATAAATTTCATTGCATTTTATGGCTTGGTTTCATGATCATGATTCATTCCATCATTCATTTGACATCCATTCCCATCCATTTCTAGCGCTTAACATTGACCATACATCCCATTTCCATAATCAATTTCAACAATATAACTTTGATTATCCACCCCCATATCATGATCATTTCCATCCAAGTCACAATTATGAATTTTCCAATCCCATGAGTTTTGAATCCAATCTAAGCACTCATGTTGAGCGTACACCATCCATTGACATTAAGCATCTAGAAAAATTATATGCATAAAGGGGTAAATTTTATTGTGTGCATTGTGAGGCTATCTCCTACTTCTATTATGATTGTCCTATTCTAAAAGGATATTGGGAACCACATGGAGTAGCCCAAGCCTCACAAGAGAGAAATTACATGTTTCAAGTTGAAGACACACAAAAAGTTGCTCATGAAGCTATTGAGAATATAAATACACCTCAAGCCACTCAATCTCCAAAAGAAAAGGAGTCAATCCAACCCTTACTTCAAGAGGTAATTTCTCCTATTTCTATTGAGGTTGATTCTTCTTCACATTTGACTTTATCTAATGATGAGCATAATGATTTAAATGATGATGACGTAGATGAAGAAATTATAGTTGAATCACCTTGGATTTTTGAGCATGAATCATATTGTGAAAAAGTATACCTTTGGGAGAAAAACACTTTGAGTTCACATGATAATTCTCTTGATTTAAATTCAAATATCATTGAAAGTGTTGACTCTTCACTTAGCTTGAATAAAGAAAATGAAATGGATGTTGATGGTGGCGATGATGTATCTTGTATGCTTGAAATTCCAATTCCTTCTTGTGATATTGTTAATAGTGCACATGCACTTGTTTCTTCTAACCATGATGTGCTTGAGAAAGGTTGTTTACCTTCTTTTGTAGGTGAACAAGGCAATGTAGCCAAACCATCTCTTGATTTTAAGGAGGAACTTGCTCAACTTGAAGAGGCTGTGGCTCCTACTAAGGATTTGAACGAGGAATTGAAAATAACTCAAGATGACAAGGAGGTTGAAAATCAAAGAATTGATTTTACAAAGCCAAATAGTAATAAGAATAATATTGATTTAATGCTTGATGATTTTGATGATGAGTTGGCTTTATTTCATAGTACTTGTTCTAATTCCCTATTCGCTTGTGATTGTTCACATGATTCTCCATGCCCTATTTGTTTAGAAATTAATTCATTTGTGCTTGAAAATAGTAGCAATCATTTACTTGATAAAATAATTGATGATACATGTTTGAGTGAAATTAATCATGAGTGCACTTCTTTGGAACCCAATATGCTTGAGGAAGGGTTCTTTGTTGATTTTATAGGTCTACATGATGATATAGTCAAGAACCCCCATGTACTTATAGGATTTATCATTGCAATGGAAGAGACCTTGGCTAATCATGAAGATGATCAACCACATGAAGTTATGAAAGATTCTACACCATATATCTTGGAGCCATTACAAATTGATCTTGAGCCTTTACCTAAGATGTTTGGAATGAAGATGATAATGAGTAGCTTCATGCTACTCCTCAAAGATGAAAATTTCAACTTCAAGAGCTTGTGGAGATTTAAACTAGGTTGTATCTTCTTCACCCTTGCTTTTTACTTTACTTTGCTTTATGCTTTGATTTGTTGATTGAGTAAATTGCAAGTGTGGGGGAGATGAACCTAGTAGGAAAATTAGAGTTTATTTGCTTTATTTGACTTCTTTGTTTTGTGTTTTAGTTTGAAAAAAAAAAAATTCTGGACCACACTTTTGTTATGCATTCATTATTGATCTCACCTTATTTTATCACTAGTCTATACATACATTGAGGACAATGCATGATTTAAGTGTGAGGGAGAGAAATAAACATTTTGTTTTGTTGTTTGGTTTTGCAAAAAAAAAAAAAAAAAAATAAAAAAAATTGCTTGGTTTTGTTTTGTTTGAGGTTACTTAATTACCTAGCTCTTAAATGGATATTTTGATTCTTGAGATGTGGTAATTTTTAGGATTGAATAGGTGTGAAGTGAATATTCTTTTACCTTGAATTAATGGATTAGAGTGGCATATTACCTTTCATGAAAGAGGCTAAACACTCATGTGTGATTAATTCCTTAGTGATGTTACCCTCTAGAATTTGTTTCACTTCTTAATTAAGATCACATATCTCGCACTTGTTTGATAGGAGATGAGAGATGACATTCATAAAAATTAGCCAAAAGCCAAATAGCCAACCTATTATCATTTATTATCCTTTGTTAGCCACTTTCAGCCTTTGGTTTGTTTCTTAAAATATATATATATATATATATATATTCACCCTATTTTTTCCCAAGGAATGCATGTTACACTTTTATATATCTTTTTAATATTCATTGCATGTCCTAGATCAAATGAGTGGATGCCTATTATTATTTTTCTATCCATTACTCTTTATCCTTTATTGCTACACCATTACATCCATTACTTCCATTGTTTTCAAAGAGTTAGGGGCAACCAAAGAAAAAAAAAGAAAGATAGATTCGAAAAAAAAATATAGTCAAAAAGAAAAGAAATAAAATTTCTAGAAAAAGAAACAAAAAGAAGAAGAGATAAAAAAAAGAAAGAAAGAAAGATAAAAAAAAGTTGCCTAGCTCATCCATTCCATTTGTTTTATTATTTCTTATCATTTCTTTCCATCCTCATTGTGTTAAGGTGTTCACTCAATTGAGTTACGTTATGCTTTGCATATTAAGGGGATATATCTTGATTTAGCATTATTTTGATGCTAACCCTATTTTTTATATACATGCATTTCTTAGACATCCTTTCATTACCTATATCACAACCTAATAAAGTTACTTGATTCTTGATTGCAAGTGCTATTTAGTGATGGAGATGTAGAAGGGTTACAAATTTATAGTAGGGTTTATCTTAAGAAATTTTGAGTGAAATTTAATACCTTATACACTTTGAGTGATGAGAGCAAACACTTAACCTAGAGAGGCTTACTCTTTGACATTGATTCTTGGTAAGGGTTTGTTTGTGATGTGCATAATTCTTTCCTAATTATTGCCACATTGATTGATAATTTGTAGAAGTTTATGAGCTAGTATTTTAGTGACTTGAAACAATATTTTTCTCTTATTTCTTTGTCTTATAGTTTTTTTTGGGACCTTTTTCACTTGATTTTGCCCGGAGTACAAAAGTTAAGTGTGGGGGAATTGATAGAAAACATTTGTTACCCACTTTTATTTGTCAATTAGGACCATTTTATTAATGATTTATCACCTTCAAGTGCACACATTGCATTAGATTTGGAACTTTGCCTAAGTTTCTAGGTTTAGTGCACTAGGAGCATTTTGGTCCAAAAAATGAACTTTTGAGAAAATGTACAAGAAAAATTGACAAAGTGCATTTTATGTCCAGTTGATGAATGGTAAAATTATATTTTTAAAATTCATTTTAGTTTGGGAGTAATTAAATAAAAAGTCAACACTTTCTTAAGTGTCTTAGTTTGTCCTAGTTTTTAGTTTGCCTTTGTGTAGAAATTTTTATATAATTTTGTGCAGCGTGAAACTTGGTTAATTTAATAAATTCTCCCTTCTAATTATGAATTTAATTCTGGACATGAATTAGATTTTATTATATCATGTGCTATTTAATTGAATTATGTGATTTATGTGACATAGGTGACATGTGACTTGTGCATCAATTGAGCAATTGAGGTCAACACTCCTTGAGGTCAATGGCTGATGGTTTGCATGTGAATTATGATTATTTTGAGGGATTAAATCAGCTAAAATGATGTGGATGACACATGGGAAATTAGGCACACATTGGAATCATCTACAAACCAATAGGAAGTTGCCACCTTGCAAGTGTGACAAAGCTCCCATTTACATTTTAATTTCTTTTTCCTTATTTTAATTAAGCTTCAGCTGATGGGAGACACCAAGGAACATGCCATTTTAAGCCCCAAATGGGATCCAACACATATCTCATTCATCTTCCTCATTCTCTCTCTCTTGTTCATAGTGTTCTTTATTTTCTCTCTTTTGTTCTTCATTTTCCAACACCCTAACCTCCATTTTCAGCCACCAAACCTCCACAAAACTCATACCATTCTTCTCATCTCTTCATTTTCGTTCCATCCCTTCCATTTTCACAAGGATTGAAGCTCATTTCCATCATTCAAGAGCTATGGAGTTTGGCCTTCACAAGCAATCACTAGGGTTCTTGAAGATGAAGATTGGCTAAGTTTCTTTATGGAATCCTAGAGAGATGAAGATGGAGGATGAGTCTTGAGCTTCAAATTGGATAAGTTCTTTTGTTTCCTATCCTCTTCTCTTTTTACTAGATGGTTAGATTCCTTAATCTAGGGTTTAATCATCTTAGCTTATAAATTCTAATTTGAATTTGATGTTGATGTAAAGAGAGAGGATTGTTTCATTTAATTTCTTCCTTGGAGAGCCATGACTGAATTTTGCCACTCTTTGTTTGGCACATAATCTTGTGTTTTTCAATTAGTGAATTTCTTGTGTTAATATTGCATAATCTTGTGGTGTTAATGCTTGTGTTGTTGAGTAGCTTGACATAATCTTGTGGTGTTAATGCTTGTGTTGTTGAGTAACTTGACATAATCTTATGGTTACTCAATTTATGTGTTTGACCATGGCTGTTGAGAGAGGATTTTGAGTGAATCACTTGGCTAATGTCTTCACCAATTGGTTAATTGAACTAGGGACTTTAATCTAAGACCTAGGGAAGTTAGCTAATTAGGTTAATTGGCTTAGGATAATTTTCTTAAGTCATGACAGCTTTAATCAAGAGGAAAGGGAAGCTAAACTTAGCCTAATCATGAGAAGATAATGAGTCCAAAATCAACTAATCTCTACGGTTCCATTATTGTAAAAAAGGAAGTTCATTTCACTCACTTTCACTAGCATTTTAATTACTTGCACATTAGGTAATTAGTTTAGGTAATTAGCTAGGTAACTAAATTCCTACAAACTTTGGTTGATTTATTTCACTACATAACTTTCAATTAGACTTAAAACCATTCCTTGGGAGATGACCTAGGGTTGGCCCTATATTGCATTAGGGTTAGCTTTAGTATAATTTTGAGGATAAGCAACTAATTTCCTATCAGATTGGCTTAGAGTTCTTAAAGCCATGTGAAAGTGAAGTTTGTGTAGCGAACCTAATCGTTTGTGGATAATGTGTAAATAAGTTGCCACAAGGTTTACATGCATGTTAAAGTTGTGATTTGTTGAGAATTATGCTGATTTTGTAAATCTTATCGCTTATGTGTAAATATGCGGTGAAATGATTAACAAGGGCTAAGATTTAGTTGCGAACATGTTATGAATATGTTTGTGGGGAATGTGTAGTGAATGAATTGGGTTTTAGTCCAAAGACCTTGTTGGGGCAATATTTTGAGAAAGTTTGTATTTATGAAAATGGGTTGTTGAAAGGCTAAATCTTGATCTATGTGTATATATGATATAAAATGTGATTAATCAGGTGTATTAGGAACTTTTGGACTTTGTTCAAGGCCTAAAATGGTTTAATGAGACGTGATTGATTTGAGTGCTTGGGTGTGTTAAATTTTTAGAAAAAGTAAGTTTTTGCATATAGTTATCTAAATTTTGATTGGATCGTTAGATCGTGTCCAAACTTTTCTCATTAGCTAGCTTATTGAATAAGCTTTGTGTGGGCGCTTAAATTACTCTGATTAGACATTGTATGTGAAAATGGCACATGCTGAAAGTTTGCCTTACGAACTGTCATATGACAGCAGCAAAAATTGTCACTTGCAGAGAGGGTCAACTTGTGGCTTTGTGCCACATGCCGTAGCGCATGGCTCAGGTTTTGACTTTGTAACATTATTTTTAAGGCATGCAATGTATGTAATGAATGTATATGTTTAGTTTTCATTATGTATTGCTCTTATAAATTAAGGATTTTAATAATTTTAAAAATTGAGTCTTGGGCTCAAGCTTTTCAAACAAAATAGTTGAATACAGTTTGATTTTATTAGTGTGGTAATTAAGTTAACCCTTCCTAATATCAGGTGGATATTGGGAGAGGTTACATGTGTTAATTAATTATGTTTGATAGATTGTTTTGAAACTGATTAAAAGTTTATAAACTTGTGTTTAATGCAAATTTAGCAATATGAGGGATTATGTAATGTGTAAATATGCGTATGGTTTGATGTGAATTAAGTGTAAAGTTATACATACATATTTGATGACAGAATGGAGTATGCTTATTTTCTTAAAATGAATCTCATGAGTTATTTTGCATACTGAGAAATGAGGAGTACTAGGGAGTTAAATTATGATGGATAAGTTATGATGTGATGTGAATAAATACATGTGCATATTATGTCGATGTTTGTATAGCATGATCAATAAGGTAGGAGTTTGCTTATAGGGAGAGGAGTAGATTGGTAAATCCATATGGTAATGGTAGCTTACTATTAGAATCAGAAGCTTACCTTAGCATTTATCATTGGAATTAGGAAGTAGCTATTGTCTTATGGTTGATTAGGGACTATCCCACTTGTTCTTTGAGGGATTCAAACTTAACTAGTCTCTATCGGTTTATGAGGAGGTTAGATTAGGAGTATGATATCCCATGGTTGTTAATATTGGAAGAAGCCGTGGATCACAAGTGAGAGAGTTAGCCTTGGCTTAACAACTCCTTATGAATGAAAGGTTAGGTTTTTCTGAGTTATGGATGTAGCCACTTAATAGCTACCTGTTTTATTTCAGAGGTATCAGGAGGGTATAAGGTTGGCGTTGATCATGCATTTATAGTTTTGGCCATATGGTTGCTATTATTGTGGTCTAGTGTGTCTTTCATTAAGGGTGTATGGTTGTTATTATTGTGACCTTAAGATGTGCATTGTCAAACTATATTTGATGATATGTGTTGCATATCTGGTCACATAGTTATTATTTTTGGCGACCGAGGCTATATTTGAAATATATGCATATGATGGTTGTGACATTATTGCCATTTGCATCCTTAATTAATCGATACGAAATTATATAAGGTAGATTGACATTGGTTATTGAGTAGTTGTACTCACCCCTTATTTTTCAGTATTTAGGGCCTAGCTCATCAGATTAGGATAGGGGAAAATGATCGGAGACATAGGATTTTGAGTAAATCTCACTTGTAGGCCTCCTAGATTGAATTTTATGTGTTTGAACACTGTTAATTTTCCAACTAGGATATCATAATCTAATTTTGACTACTTGTACTCATATTTTAATTGTTTGAATGTATTTCATGTCTTTGGTTGTTTTTGATAAAGATGTAAAGCTAAATAGGGCAGAAATACTAGTACAAGTAGGGTGTTATGTAGGTGGTGAATATTGATGGTTATTTTATGAATTATTCAAATCTATTTCACCCCTTATGTTTTTGTTATTCAAGGGGTAATATACGTGTGTTTAGATGTGGTGGTATGTTTCATGAGTCCATTTTAGTCCTTTGAGTGTGGTCTAAGAGTTTGTATGGACCTTTAGTACTTATTTTATGGTTTAGGCACCCTTGTTGTGTGTTTATGTGAAAAAGGAGTGAGATTTGTTTAAGGTGTTCAACTTTTGATAGAAAAATAATTTAATTGTGAAATTAGTACCATTAGCTAGAGTTAGGAGAAAGCTCTTTGTAAGCATTTAGATTACCTCAATAATCGAATGTTAGATGGAGATTTAGCGTGTATCGAAAGTTTACTCTAAGTACTGTTGTTTGATAGTAAAATGTCATCATATTTTCCCAATAGGCCATGGCATATGGCACAAAAAAGAACATGCTGTAGCGCACATAGCACAAGCCATAGTACATGTCCTTTATTGTACTATTTTGCTATTTTCAACTATTTTGCAAATATATTAAGTTGTTTTGAATCCCATTCTTCCGCATATGTTTTAAATTCTAATTTATGAGCAATAAAAGTGTACATGTGTATTTAAAATTATAAAAACTTGGGATCCTTATTTGTATTATTCTACAAATTGGGTAACCTACTTGGGTTAGCCCTATAATTACCTTCATTTTGAGAGATTAGGGTAGATTAGTAAGGATAACCTTAGTGTTCTTATTGAGAGTATTACAACTTGTTACTCAATTACACAAAAGTATGACATGTTTGCATAGATATGATTTTTATACTTAGCACTAGAAATAGGCATGGAATGTGCCACAAGAGTTACATCGTTATTTTGCATCATGCTCTTATCATCTTGCTCCCTTGTATAAAATGTGTAACTATTGACAAGATAAGTAGTGTAAGAAATGACTGGTTTGCTTGGACCTTTATCTAACCATATTAATTTTTCATAAATTGAATTGGACTGAAGATTTAACATATAAAGAATGTGCTCCTTAAATCATCTTATAAAATATTTGTTGTTTTTCCAGGCACACTAAATATATGATCTATTAATGTTATCCCTCTTAAGTTTAGCCATATGCATGTCTACATACTCTTCAATCTCTTTAGTGTTATGCAACACATATAGGTGGGCTTGTTCCCATTTTACACTTGAAATGATAATGACATTGTTTCCTATTATCCCTTTTCCACTTGTTCTACCTATATGTCGAGATTTTAGGAGCTCAACATAGCTAACATGGCTCAGGTACTCGGTACAAAAGTTAACAGTCTCTTCATAAATATACCATTCAACAATACAACCCTTCGGTCGACTTTAATTTTTCACATAGCCTTTTAAAATTTTCATGTAATGCTTAATTAGATACATCCATATTAAATAAGCAAGCCCACACATTTTAACCTTCCTAACCAAGTGAATAGTTAGGTGGATTATAATATCAAAGAATGTTAGTAGAACATACATCTTAACCTCACACATTGTTAATGCAATTCGGGCTTGCAACCTTGGCAACTTATGTGGATTAATCACTTTACTACAAATGGGCTTAAAAAACAAACATAACTTACTAATCATCCTTTGTACTTTAAGAGGTAAAATTGCACATATAGCCATCAGAATGAAATGCTCATCAAAATATGGCAATCATGAGATTTTAAGCCTTTCAGCTTTATATCTTTCATTGAAACAAGATTTCTAATGTTTGAAGAGCAGCCCTTAGGAAATTTAACCGTATTAAGGAACTCACAAAATGTAGTTTTCTCTTTCTTTGATAGCATATAAGTTGTTAGAGGGAGAAAGGTATAATTTTCGTTATCTTGGAGTGGTAATTTTTCTTTTATTCCTAAAGAAACCATGTCCAACCTTATCATTATGCCACCTTTTGTTTTTCCTGACACTTAGAGTAAAATGCCAATAAGACTGTCATAGTCATTTTTCTCAATATGCATAACATCAAGAAAATGCCAAACATCCAAGGTGGTCTAATAATGAAGTTTAAAGAAAATAGATCTCTTTTTCAATCCACTTGTCCTAAGGTGCCTCACAAAAGGTTTATCGAATTCAATATCTAAGTTCTGAATCTTCTCAAATAGCACGTTATTTATTAACATCAAAGGTGGCTTACCTTATTCTATATTTCTATTGGAGGTTTTTCTCAACCATCGATAATGATGTTTTCGATGTAAAAACCTATGATGCCTAAGGTAAACATTCTTCATCCCATGTTGTTGCTTCATAGAATGTGTTCTTTCTTCACAAATAGGGCATCCAAGTTGCCCTTTAATACTATACCCTGACAGATTACCATAAGCAGAAAAGTCATTGATGTATCAAAGAGCATTGCTCTCAAATTAAATCTTTCTTCCTTATACCCATCATATACTGAGCAGGGCATAGTAACTTTAATCCATCCTATTAATCACTAAGTATTCTTCAAAAGTATCTAGACTAACTCGCTTCACAAGGCCATGCTTTAAACACAGGCAAATAATCCTAGCAGTGTCTTAATTATGCTTAACTATAAACTTAACGAAATCTGCCACCCCATCCTAATATTCCTTGGATAGATGATTAGTTGACATGCATTCCTTATCTATAATTCCTAAAAGATGAAGAGAAAAATATGATTAATGACTTTGACTACTCTTACATGTTGGGAGAGTTAGATATAAAGTATCAATCAGTCAATGAGTCATTAACCACATATTTGCACATTCCTTCTTTAATCTTATTTAAAACTAATAGCTATTTTTTAATGCTTGCGACTGAAATAATTTTTTCAACATAATGGCTTAAAAAAGAGAGTTTCCTAAGCTTTATTCCCTTTCTTTATTAATTTAAATGATAACAATAGCAACATCAATAATAACAATCACATAAAGTTATACCCAACAACAATTTCAAAAAAAGTAGCAATATAATGGCTTAAAAGTGAATATTATAGGAAATTGACAATTCAAGCAATAAAAAATTAAAAGTAATATTTCAGTTATAGAACAAGAACCAATAAGTACCTAAAACCCTAAATTTCAAACACCCTTAGCAAGAATATTAATGGAGACACAAAATAATCAACATTCAAACAACCCATTGCATATATAAATCAAAATTAACAATCCATGAATTTAAAATGAGGATTGATGATTGAGAAAGCAAGAACCAATCTCAAGAAGAAGAGAACATGTGCAAAAATGTAGAAAAGGCAAGCTAAGAGCAGTGGATCTAAGAACATAAAACACCCACGAGCATAATTGGGTTCGATATTAAAAAAACCCACAATAAATTGAGTGCGAAATCATGCGTTTGGCTGTTGAAGTGATGGAAAATGGGTTTTGAGTGGTTTGTGTGTGTTTCAGAAGACTTTCAAGTTGCAGAAATGTGAAGAGGGAAAGTGTTTTGAAGGTAATTTACATGCTAATGTTTGGCAGTTATTTTGTAATAACCATCAAGTATGTTCCAGACATACTTGACATTTTTTTTTTCAAAATAAGTGTCAAGTAATTATTTTTATTTCATTCTTTTGAAAAATAATTAATTTGATGCTTGTTTAAAGATAACCATCAAGTATATTGAACAGATATTTGATGGTTATCTTCAAGAAAGCGTCAACTATATCTCCCTCCAACAATAATTAAGGTAAAAATATATATTTGATAGGTTTTTCAATGTAACCATCAAGTATATGTTTAAATACTTGATGGATTTTTTTAACAACTATCAAGTATTTAACACTTTTTTATTTGTCAGTTTTATCATATAACCATCAAATATTGGGCGTTTGATTTAATACATTTCTCATGCCTATATTAATTAATATAAGGATAAATTTTAAAAAATAATTTTAAAAAGTATTAATAAGTGTTCTACATTTTAAACTAAGTTTAATAGAGAAATTGTCTCATAATTTGGATTAAAGGGGTAATTTTTAATAAAACAACCTAACAGTTGTACTCTATAATCACTCAGTTATTTATAGAACCCATGAATTTTTAAGTTCTTACCCATCAATTTCAGTTCTTTAAATTTCAATTTTTTAAATTTATTGGTCCCTATACTTTTAAAAATCCATTCATTCCTTTAGGGACAAAATTGCAACTAAATCATATAATGTAAGAACTAATAAATTAAAGCTAAAATTTGAGGGATTAAAGATAGTACTACCCTAAAACAAGAGGGCTTAAAGAATGACTTTTATACTGCCTCCCTCCTTCCCTCTCTTCTCTAAATATTTCAAAAATTAAGGGGGGATGGATGAAACATATTTTTTCTACTCTCATAGCATAAACATGTTTAATTTCAATAAATAAACTTAATTAAACTTATGAATTTTATCATAATGAATGTTAGTATTACTATCATTGTAATTTCTTTTGGTAAAAAAAAAAGAGTTTAAGTGAGTTAGGTTTCAAGGACTTACCAGGACTAGGGCATGCCTTCATACTCAAATAACACTTATAGAGGTATTTACAAATTGCTCACCAACAAGGTTCTCGTATTGATAGTAAGATTTAAACCCAAGAGCTTGTTATAATATTAAATAGAATTAGATGTGTCATATATGCACACATAATTCCATATTTGTTGCAGGCATCGCTTGCAAGGTTTTTAATGTAAAGTTTTTTTGGGCCATATTAAAGGTGCAGTTAAGGCTTAAATGTAACATTCTAAAAATCTAAACCCAATTAAGTAAGCTTAATGAGGGTAATTAGTGAATTGATGAGGTGTATGGTCAGAGGGGTCTAATGAGTGTAGTTGAATTTGATTTTACACCTAAATGTCGGTCGGAAGTGATGTCAGCCCGTCCGAGCAAGGAAAGAAGAGGAAAATTTAAAGAAAATTTCTTTGTGTCGCATGTTGTGCCACTAGGAACGCTTGCCACAGAGCACAAAGGCAAATAAGCGTGACCTGGAGCTCTCTCTTCCATGCGTTATGGCGCATGACCAAAAGTTTAAATAAGTCAGTTCGTGTTTGCGTATGAAAATAAAAAAGGAGAAAACCAGGAACATGGAATTGCACTGATAGGGCAAGTACATTAGGACCATTGAGGATATTTAGAAGCTTCCCAACACCTAAGGTAAGTATAATGTGCTTCCTTCTTCTCTCTACTTCTATTATAATGAGGAGTTAAGTTAGGATTCGAGTGTTAATGGTGGTTTTTGGTTCATATGAGCTATGGGTCAAAATTCATTGGTTGAAATAGATATAATGGGATTTGTTTAGAATATTTAAACCTTACATTAATGGTTTTATGAGTAGTTAGTATTTGGGAGCCAGTACTATCTGAATTTTGTAATAAATAAGGTTGTTGGGAGTATTTGATACTCATTATTGGTGGTCTAATGACTTATTAATGGTAATGTGGGCCAAAGGAATATTGTAAACCTATTGGGTATGATTAGTGTGATTTTATGATTTTAATAAGAAGGGGATATATAGAGTTTGATATTGGTAATTGCCTAAAATGGGATAATGATGTTATCCTTATGTAATGATTATAGTGTAACTCAATTGGCACCATTCAAGGTTACAAAGAAGCTTTAGAAGTGATTATTGTGAGGATAAATCTTTGACCTCTCAAAAGTTTGAGGTAACTAGGGGAAACCTAACTTGTGTAGTTGTATGTTAATTTGATGATTATTGAAATTAATGACTTGAACATAGTTTGATGCTTAAAACTTATTCATACAATCTTGGCAATATGATATGTTATGTGTGAAATTACTTTGATAAATGAAGAAAATTTTGCATGAGACAAGTGTGTGTTGAATGATGATGATTGATATTATGTTATTGTGAAAATGATGAATATGTGCTATATGAGTAATCTAGTATGTGGAGTATGATAGAGAGAGAAAATGAAATGAGATACGATATGATTGATGATTGAGTTGCATAAATATGTGATATACATGCATAACATGATTATTGGCAGGATTTTGCTTAGGGAGAGGAGTAGTTTGATTAATCCAAGCAGTATTTGCGGTGACCGTTGGAATTGAGAACTTGCCTTAATATCGACGATTGGAATTAGGATATAGCCCTTGTCCCATAGTTAATTAGGGACCGTCTTACTTATTTTATGAGGGACTCAAACTTAACTAGTCTCCACCGGTTCATGAGAAGGCTAGATTAGAGGTATGACACCCTATGTGTAATATCCCGAAATTTTAAGACTCAGATTTATTTAAAAAAAATAAAATATCTATAATTAAATTAAAACGTAGAATAATTTGATAGAGGTCAAGAGTTTGAATTTTACTAAGCAAAAGTTAGGTTTTATTTTATTTTTAACTATGGGAAAAATTACCAAAGTTAACTCGGGCTTTTGTGTCATAATAAAAAATGTTAGGCCCTTTCTTGTAATTTCCCCCAAAATGTTTTAAGGAGAAAATGAACGCAGAAATGCAGGAAAAAAACAAAGAAACAAACAGATAAGAGAGAGAGAGAGAGGAAGAAGAGATGAGAAAGAGAGGGAGTTAAGCTTGAATCTATGAGGCTTTACGATCGTTGTGAGTTCGGCTACACGATAGGTAAACTTCCTACTTCAATCCTCTTCCTTCCTTCTTGATTTTCTTAAATTTTTGGAAGAGGAAATTTTTGAATTTTGATCCCAAAGGCTTTATTCTTGTAAGTTTTGGTTTCTTTGGGTCCTTGAGAGAATGTTTTGAGTTTCTATATAGTGATCTAGTGATTTGAGTGGATAATTGGATGAAAATAGGTGTTTTGGGCATAAATTAAACTCTGAGAGATTGAGTTTTGCTCCTTAATGGTTTAAGCTTATTGATTTAGTTATAATTTTGCTATTTGAGCCTAATAAGATTTAAATTAAGGTTTGGTTTTTATTATAAGGGCTAATGGTGAAAGTTGATGACACTAAGTGAAGGTTTTTAATTGATAAAAAATTATATAAATTTAAAATTAGCCTAGTAATGGCTAATAAATGGTTTTGGTGGTTAAGTGATACTATGTGAATGGTTGGTTTAATATATGGACCATTAGGATGGATTATGACTCATTGACTCAAGTTGTGTGGTATGAGTTATAGTCTTCATTAATGTTATTTGTCATGATAAGTGATGTGGATCACTCATATGTTGTAGGGATTATTGGTGGAATTTGTTCGGAAGTTAAGGAACAAGCCGAGTCCTACTTTATACCCAAAGGGAACCTTTTTAGTACCAAAAGGTTGAGGTAACAGGAGAATTTATATTTTTTATTACTTTGTTTTAGCTATTTTTGAATAAATATTACTGGCTATCATGCATTACATGTTTTAAAAGATTAAATGTGCTTTATAAGGGGTTATAGGGTACTACTTTGATTATAGTACAAATATGTTTTTTTAATTATTTAACAACAATGTTTTTATAGAAACAAGATTTGTTTACATGTATTGTAATCATAAGGAATATAAGTTTCACTTAAGGAAGTGTAATTAAGTAAGGTACCTTAGATAGGCTAAGGAACCGTTTAAGGAAGATTTATAAATGTTATACTACCTTAGAGTGTTGAAGTGGTCAATACTCGGGAAAGGTAGCCACAAATAAAAGGCATGATTTTAGTGGGAGTTCACCAATGAGAAGGTGTGAACTTTTGATATTCTATGGCACACTACCAGTACTCAGTGTTGCCTTACGTATTGTGGGCTTAGTGCACTAAAGTGGTTAGTGTATTGAGTGTTTGAAACTTCTCAGTGGAGGAGGGAATCTGACATATGAAGTGTGAGGTTGAGTGCCTAGGCCAAGGTAGCCCTTACATGGAGAGTAAGTCGGGTTGGCTCTGGGAGGGAGTTAGCTTTGATTACTCAGGATTCGCGTCGAAGGGGCATAGGCGGTTCGGTGGATTAGATCATGCCTTAGATTATGTTTTGTGCCTGTGGAGGTATAAGTTGGTATAAGGTTTACCTGTGAGTTAAAGAGTGTCAGAAGGCATTATGTTGGTCATGAAAAGCCATACCGACCTATGTCATGCATTCATGCATTTTAAATGGATAAATTATATATTATGTTGAATTTATTATTTGTTTACTCGATTATAACTTACTTTATAATAATCAATGTAGATTTCTCTGTTACTGAGACTGTGGTTATCTCACCCCTTTCTTTTCAATATTTTCAGGTCTAAGTAAAGGAACCAGTGGAGGACAGGGAAAGGAGCAGAGCTAAAGGTTGTTTGTGAATTGTAAAGAACTGTAACCCCTTTCTTTTAAACAAATCTATTATAATGTATTTAGGATTAGGGTGCCAATAGGATATGATTATGTATATGTGTGTGAGTATGTGTTGTATGGCTTGTGTATGAATTTTTGCTTGCTTGTAGACTTGTGGCTAGGGAACTTGGCTATGGTGTGTGGTTTTGATGGATTTATTTAGTAGACCAAGTTTGCACTACAAGCAAATATTTATTTTGGTATATATGTGATTCCACAAGCAAATGTAAAGTGGTTGTATTGTAAATGGTGTGCTATGGGCAAACATATACTTTGGATAAAGAGAGTAGGTGTGTGGGCCCACAGAGATCTCTGAGCCAAGTAAAAATATTTAGCGTATGTATTCATATGTGTGTATGATATTTGAAATAGTTTTTGGCCACTCTTATATGATTTGTGCATTTTGGGAGTTTAGGGTCCATTTTGGGAAATGGCACCTGGGTGGTCAAATTTTGGTATAAAGAGTTTTTCTATCATTTAAATGTTTTATCAGGTATTTTTAGTCTTATTTGACGTGTCCAAAGTGTTCCCACAAGTTTGTGGCCATTAGGATGAGATTTGGACAATTTTGAAAATGGTTTACTAAAAAACTGCACTTTTACATCCCGGTGTCTAAATCTTAATCTGACCGTTGGATTTCTCTAAAATTTAGATCACAAGTAAAACATTTCATAAGCTTCGTGTGGGCTTTAGAATCACATCGATCAAATACCAGATGGAGAAATGACGCACTCCAGAATTTGGTCTGGAGGAGTCGTTATGATAGCACTTTTGCTATCATGATAGCAACATTGATGATATTAGAACATGCATGAAATTCAATTCATTCGTTAGATCTTTCTAAAATTTGTTATGCTAATAGTATTATTTAAAAGTGACATGTGGGCTTTAGAATCATTCCCATTGGAGGTCAGAAGATAAAATGGTGCACCCCAGAAGTTAGTTCGAAGGTGCTGTCATGATAGCAAAAATGACCAAACTTTTAACATGTTTAATTTTTAATCTGACTGTTGGATCTTTTTGAAATTTGGTACACTTATAGTACCCTTTGAATTTGACGTGTGAGTTTGAAAATTTCTTCGATTAAGGATGAAATGAAAGAACGGTGTCTCCCAGAAGTTGGCTCGTGAGGGCTGTCATGACAGCGTTCGCCTAGCTTGCTTCCCTGTGTTATAGGTAAAACCTATAAATTTTTTTTATTTAAAAAAGGTTTTAAATATTTACTTTGCAATTGTGTATTTGCTTAGTGATTTAAATGATTTGTTTCCTAAGTTGGTTTTAGGATTAACTCCTTAACCACACTTAGTTTATTTGAATTGTGTGATTTTTGGATAACACTCAGGGCAAGTGTTACACCATGATTGTTAGTATTGGGTGAAACCATGATAAATAAATGAGTGAGTTAACCTTGGCTTGGTAGCTTCTCACAAGTGGAAGGTTGGGTTAGTTCGTGAAGGATGTAAATAAGGCTGGCATTTTATCATGCATTTAGATTCGGCCACATGGCTGTTATTATTGTGGTCCGGCGTGTTAGGGGTGTAACATCCAAAAAGTTCAAATCTGTAAAAGTTGATTAATTAAGGGATAAATTAGTTAAAAATATGATTAATTTATTTAATTATGTTTTTGGGTTGCTAATTAGATTTTTAGGTCATGTTTGGCTCTAAATTGAGTTAGGATGAAAGTCAAGTCAAGTCAGAATGCATTGAGGGGAGCAAAATTAACTTGTTGGTCGCTGCATTATGAGTCGTGGCTTGTGTGGCGTGCGCTGCGGCGCACGGCATAGCAGGTAACTTAAAAGTTCAAAAATCATCAAAAATTGATAGATTTTGGGGTGGAAAATCTAGAACATGAAAGGGGCAACTTTGGGCACTACTAGCATATCAATTTGGGAGCTTTTTGAAGATAATTTGAGCCTTCAAACTCTTAAGTAAGTTTTCTACCCTTCTCCTCTACCTTTTCATCTCATTTTCCATGGGATTTGGAAGAGTGAAAATTTGGTCTGATTGGATCAAATCATGAGTCAATGTTTTAAAGGTTTCTATTGACTCTAATGGTTTAATTTAGGTTTATTGATCTTGGATATGTGGTAACAGGAAGCTACTTTCTTGTTTGGTGAATTTTGGATCAAGCCCTAACTTGATCATTGGGTGTTGAAGTGTGATAAGTTGAGATATTAAGTTTTTTATTGTGATAGAGAAGAAGGAGGCTTAAAGGGATTGTGTGAACAAATTGTAATCTTAACAAGCCTATTTATTGAGAATTTGAGTGAGAAGAGGGAGAATTGGGAAGTTATTGGTAGTTAATAGTGCTTGTGTTAATTGAAAATTAACATATAGTACTTGTTGATGTAGATTGTGGTGTAGGAAGACTTACTTTCATACAAGAAGAAATTTAGTACCATGGGTAACCCTTTTAGTAACGAAAGGGTTGAGGTAACTAGATAATTTGCATTATTTATTACCTTGTATAAGTTATTCTCAAGTTTCTTTTTTATGATTTGTTGAGTATATATGTATAAATTCTTTAAAGGTTAACTATTTTAGAAAATGAGTGGAGTATTGGTTTATGAAGTTCTATATTTTTGAAGTAAATAGTAAGATTTGTTATATTTGTTTAGAAAGTTATTTATGTATGGTCAAGTGGAGATATGTAGTGAATTGTGGCATATTAGAGGGTGGGAGGTCACCCTAGTGGAGATAGTGAAGATTAAGTCCATATGGCATTGCTGGTACCTCGGGATGCCAGGTGTAGCACTTACTCTTCTTAGTGCCCAAAAATGAGTGCGGTGTTGGAGACTTACGCTCTTTAATACCCAAAAGGGTGCGGAGTTGGAGAATATGCTCCTTAGCATCTCTTCTGTGACATCACTTCTTCTTTCTAACGAAGCCATCTTCTTCATAGAAAGCCACAACTTTGATGTTGACATTGCTATTTCTACATTCGTTGACAACAATAACAATAACCTTAGCACTAACAACAACATTATTATTGATCCTAGAGTTCTTGTGAATGATAACCTTGACAAAGTCCCATGCCTAAGTTTCACCTTTGTGGCTTCATCTCTAGAGTCTCCATTAGAATCCCACTCCTTAAATTTCTCTTGTTGTGATCTAGAGAAGTTAGGCAATTATAATAATGAGGAGTATGAAGTTGCTCTAAATAATCCTTTAGTGCTTGCAAAAACCCAATATGGTCAACATCAAATTTACACAAAGCTTTGAGAAGTTGCAAAAAGGTATTGGGAACCACCTATAGTTTACTCAATGTCATTGTGTTTTTTAAATTTATTGTTGATCTATGATTTATTTTGTACTTTGGCTCATTTGATTGCTGGCTTTTCGGGATTATATGGTTTTGTTCTCAAGTGCTTGATCTTTGCTTTGGTTTCATTCTTTTCATGGATAAGTTTCTCTAGTTCGATTTCTTAATTTTTCTAGTCCCAAGGCTTTTATTTTTGTTTTTGGGTTGTTAGTTTTTTTCATTTGGTTGAGCCATATTTGTTCTTGCTCTATCTTTCTTGCTTCAGCCATAACATTGGTTTGGTATCTGTGATCAGAATCAAGTAGAAATGTAGAGGAGGAAGAAGGCATGAAACGTGGGTGGTGAAAGGTGGGATTCGTGTAAAAAAAATTAGGAATTTTCTTTAGGGAAAAATGATGTGGGGTCAAGATAGTTAAATCATCAAGTTGAGGAGACAATGTACCAACTTGAGAAATGTGAGGAAACATTGCGCTAAAAAACTTAAGGATATTAGGTGTATCCATATAGAAACTTCAATGATAGATTTGTGTCTTAACCCAATTCTACAAACATAAGCATTTGAATACCATATCTCATCTTTTCTGGTGGATATAATCTATAAAATAAATTATTGGGTAAACATAACTTTTGATCCCTGTACTTTACTCGCATTTTGCTTTTGATCCTTATACCTTTTTTTTGATGTTTTAGGTCCTTACACTTTTATTTTTTATTGTTTTGGGTCCTTCCAAGGTCCTTCTACTTTGGTCATAGAGGGACAAAAAATAATGAAAAGTAAAAGTGTAGGGACCTAAATACTAAAAAAAGTATAGGGACTAAAAGCAAAATATGAGTAAAGTACATGGACCAAAGGTTATATTTACCCTAAAATTTTTTTTATTATCATCAAAATTGGGGTTTAATATTTCTTCCTATTTTTGATGATGACAAAACTAGATATAGCAAGTTAGAAGCTAGAGGGATTTTAAGTCTCCCCCTTAAGCACATATGTAAGGTGAAATATAATAGATAAGGCAAAGAGAGTCTAAATACATAAATTTCTCTTTATGTGTGTGTGTGTGTGTGTGTGTGTGTTCATAAACAAAAAGAGATTGTCAAAGAAATTCAAAAGTTCCCAACAACTCAATTATTTTTCTTGCTTATGGATTCTAAGTTGCATAATCTTTACTGATTCTTCTCCCCTTTTTTGTCATCAATCAAAGGTGGTTGAGTAGGAGAGGTGATGCAATGTCCTCATTTTCCAAAATATACTTAACCACTAATTAAGTACTACCATAGTAAATAAAACAAAACTAATCTTTAAGAAATTTTTCCATGATAGAAAGAAGTAATCATAGTTAATTGAATCAAAGAAAGTAGCTAAGTATAAAAACTTTCAAAATTGGGATCCTAAAATCATTTAAAGATATAATAAAGTTTAGAGAGGCATGAAATCCACAAAAATTATAGTATAACACATTTAGGAAGTATGACAATTATTTGAGGATGAAAACAAGTTAAATTAGGATCAAAATAGTCATTTTCACCAAACCAGACGTTTATCCACAATCAACAATCATAAGCTACAGTCAACTACTTTATGGAAGCAAAAGCTATGGCCAAAGCCTTATATGCTACAACTTACTTATCATGACAACTATGATGGCAATTACTAGATTCCAACTTTTGACATGCACAACTTTGAACTTAGACCTTCAATCAAGGTGATTCAGGTTCCCAATTGTTGACAATTTTACAGTCTAGCTATTGAATTTGGTTTCACATTAATTCGATACCGTATAGAGAAATTGGACACTCAAGGGGCCAAATTTAGACAATTTATACTTAAACAATTAATCAAGTGTCCAAAATTCACACCACAAGTCATTAGTCTGCACAAGAACTTGAACCACACTCAATGGGTCCTAATATATTTGCTCAAGCATTTACATGCATCATATTTAACATAATTCAATATTTGACCATCCAACCTTACTATTTCACAAACATGGGTGGGAATGCAATTTTTGACTTTGAGTCATATAACCATCCAAAATCATGTAAAACATATTTAACTTATCAAAGCACACTTGCCAAAAACATCTTGTGTAACATCTCAAAATTTTAAAACTCGGATTTATTTTAAAAATAAAATAAAATATCTATAATTAAATTAAAATTAAGAATAATTTGATAGAAGTCCAGAGTTTGAGTTTTACTCAGTAAAAGTTTAGTTTTATTTTCTTTCTAACTATAGAAAAATTATCAAAGTTGACTCGGGCTTTTGTGCTATAATAAAAAATGTTGGGCTTTTTCTTGTAATTTTTCCAAAGTGTTAGATCAATAGTTTTAAGAGCAAAATGAACATAGAAACAGCAATGAAAAGGAAAGAAACAAATGCACAAGAGAGAGAGAGAGAGAGAGAGAGAGGAAGAAGAGAGGAGAAAGAGAGGGAGTTAGGCTTGGATCTAGGAGGTTTTACAACCATTGCGAGCTTGGCTACATGATAGGTAAACTCCCTACTTCAATCCTCTTCCCTCCCTCTTTATTTTCTTCAATTTTGGAAAAGAAAATTTCTGAAGTTTGATCTAAAAGGCTTTATTCTTGTAAGCTTTAGTTTTCTTGGGTCCTTAGGAGGTTGTTTTGAGTTTCTACATGATGCCCTAATATTTTGAGTGGGTA
This sequence comes from Prosopis cineraria, assembly GCF_029017545.1. Classification (NCBI taxonomy): domain Eukaryota; kingdom Viridiplantae; phylum Streptophyta; class Magnoliopsida; order Fabales; family Fabaceae; genus Prosopis; species Prosopis cineraria. Next base: position 19,476,336 of record NW_026555334.1, on the reverse strand, counting down.
ATTGGATGAAAAATGGAGTTTTAAGGTAAAAGTCAAACCTCAAGAGGTTGGGTTTTGCTCCTCAATGGTTTAAGTCTATTGATTTAGTTATGATTTTGCTATTTGAGCCCAATAAGATTTAAATTAAGGTTTGGTTTTCATTATAAGGGCTAATGGTGAAAGTTGGTGACATTAAGTAAAGGTTTTTAATTGATTAAAAATTATATAAATTGAAAATTGACCTAGTGATGGCTAATAAATGATTTTGGTGGTTAAGTGATACTATGTGAACAGTTGGTTTAATATATGGACCATTAGGATGGATTATGACTCATTGACTCAAGTTGTGTGGTATGAGTTATAGTCTTCATTAATGCAATTTGTCATGATAAGTGACGTAGATTACTTTTATGTTGTATGAAATTGTTGGTGGAACTTATTGAGAAGTTAAGGAATAAGTCAAGTCCTATTTTGTACATGAGGAACCCTTTTGGTACCAAAGAGTTGAGGTAACAGGGGAATTTATATTTCTTATTACTTTGTTTTAGCTATTTTTGAATAAATATTACTTGTTATCTTGCATTACATGTTTTAAAAGATTAAATGTGCTTTATAAGGGGTTATGGGGTACTACTTTGATTATAGTGCAAATATATTTCTAATTATTTAATAACAATGTTTTTATGAAAACGAGATTTGTTTGCATGTATTGTAATCATAAAGAATAGAAGTTGCACTTAATGAAGTGTAACTAAATAAGGTACCTTAGATAGGCTAAGGAACTGTTTAAGAGAGATTTATAAATGTTATACTACTTTAGAGTGTTGAAGTGGTCAAGACTCGGGAAAGGTAGATAAGAGTAAAATGCATGATCTTGGTGGGAGTTCACCAATGAGAACGTGTGGACTTTTAATATTCTATAGCACACTGCCCGTACTCAGTGTTGCCTTACGTATTATAGACTCAGTGCTCTAAAGTGGTTAGTATATTGAGTGTTTGATACCTCTTAGTGGGGGAGGGAATCCAACATATAAAGTGTGAGGCTAAGTGCCTAGGTCAAGGTAGCCGTCGCATGGAGAGTAAGTCGGGCTGGCTTTGGGAGGGAGTTAGCTTTGGCTACTTAGGATTCACGTCGAAGGGGCATAAGCGGTTCGGTGGATTAGATCATGCCTTAGATTATGTTTTGTGCTTGTAGAGGTACAAGTAGGTATAACATTTACCTGTGAGTTAAAGAGTGCCAGGGGGCATTTTGTTGGTCATAAAATGCCATATCGGCCTTTGTCATGCATTCATGCATTTTAAATTGCTAAATTATATACTATGTTGAATTTATTATTCATTTATTCGATTATGGCTTACTTTGTAATAATCAATGTAGATTTCTCTATTACTGAGACTGTGGTTGTCTCACCCCTTTCTTTTTAATATTTCCAGGTCCAGGTGAAGGAATCAGTGAAGGACAGGGAAAAGAGCAAAGCTAAGGGTTATTTTTGAATTGTAAAGAACTGCAACCCCTTTCTTTTAAGCAAATCTATTGTAATGTATTTAGGATTAGGGTGCCAGTAGGATGTGATTATATATATATGTGTGACTGTGTGGATTGTATGGCTTGTGTATGAATTTTTTTTTACTTGTAGACTTGTGGCTAGGAAACTTGGTTATGGCATGTGGTTTTGATGGATTTATTTAGTAGACCAAGTTTCCACTACAGGAAAATATTTATTTTAATATATATGTGATTTCACAAGCAAATACAAAGTGGTTGCATTGTAAGAGGTGTGCTATGGGCAAATATACACTTTGGATAGAGAGAGTGGGTGCATGGGCCCAACAAAGATCTCTGAGCCAAGTGAAAATGTTGAACGTGTGTATTCATATGTGTATATAATATTTGGAATAGTTTTTGGCCACTCTTGTGTAATTTGTGCATTTTGGAGGTTTAGAGTCCATTTTAGAAAATGGCACCCGGGTGGTCAAATTTTAGCATAAAGGATTTTTCTATCATTTAAATGTTCTATCAGGTGTTTTTAATCCTATTTGACATGTCCAAAATGTTTTCACAGGTTTGTGACCATTAGGATGAGATTTGGACAATTTTGAAAATGGTTTTTACCAAAAAACTGTACTTTTACATTAGGTGTCCAAATCTTAATCGGACTGTTGGATTTCTCTAAAATTTGGGTCACAAGTAAAACCTTTTATATGCTTCGCGTGGGCTTTAGAATCACATCTATAGGACACCGGATGGAGAAATGGTGCTCTCTGGAATTTGGTCTAGAGGTGTTGTCATGATAGCAACAAGATTGATGTTGGGACATGCACAAATTTTGATCCAAACGTTGGATCTTTTTGAAATTTGGCACACTTGTAGTATCCTTTAAATGTGACATGTGGGCTCTAGAATTGCTCTGATCAGAGGTCGGATGATGAAATGGTGTACTCTGAAAGTTAGTCCAGAGGTGCTGTCATGATAGCTAAGAAGCTGTCATAACAGATAGCAAAAATGACCAAATTTGTAACAAGTCAAATTTTTAATCCAACCGTTAGATCTTTTGAAGATTTGGTATACTACTAGTAATCATTAAAAATAACGTGTGAACTTTAAAATCACTTAGATCGAAGGTCGAATGGCTGAACGACACCTCCTGAAAGTTGGCCTGAGAGGGCTGTCATGACAGCAATTTAATGCTATCATGACGGCATCTTTTTATCCTACTTTCATCTAGCTTTCTTACGTGCACTATATGTAAAACCTATAAATTTTTTTTAAGGTTTTAAATGTTTATTTTGTGATGGTGTATCTGTTTAGTGATTTAAATGATTTATTTCTTAAGTTGGTTAAAGGATCAACTTCTTAGCCACACTTAGTTTATTTGAGTTATGTGATTTTTGAATAATATTCGGGGCAAGTGTTACATCTTGACTCACAACAAAATTTAGCTTAGGTATTTGAACCCTACAATGGCCAAGATATAAAAAAATATGCCTAAGTTCAAAATTTAAGGCTACCAAGGCAAATGCACATAATTCAACATAAAATAACAAATCAAGACCCTTAGTTGGCATAGATATGAAAATTACACAATAACTAGAACTAAAGGCATTGCAACAATAACTAGTTGTCTCTAGCCTTTAAAGCTTTTCCCATGCTCTTAGTTGGATTCTTGCTTGTAAAACATTAAACCACGAGAGTGAAATAATAATCTTAATAACTAGAAAACAAAAACTCAAGCACATATAAGTGTGGCAACCATAAGTATGCAATATGGGCATGTATTAAAGTCAAGGTTATCAAAGTCCTCAAGCATGCAATCTAATATTATATGATACATATGATCAATGCACCAACTTTATTATCCTCCTCATTTCCTCTGACTAAATTCATAAAGTACAAATATGAAAAGGATTGGCTTATGTGACTAGACTAGCCCAAGCTCTCCAATTGTAAGGGGCTACTTGACTAAAGGCTTCTATACTCATAGATTGTTCCTTTCTCAAATCTTAGAGGTGTCATAAAACTCAAGAACCAGTAATATTGAGTAATGCCTGGCCCATGCCACTTCCTAAAGGATAATGACAATATTGAGCAATTCAAGTATAATTATGCTAACTATCAAGCACCATTCTTGATAGAGGCTTGCCATATGGATTTAAGATAAGTACATGCCCTAGTATGAACTCCCACTCATTCATGATCATGCCAAACATAACTTCATATTCACAATGCATATTAATAAATTATCATGCTCAATTTCATATCATAAAAACCAACATGCTTGAGTTTCACAAATACTAGCATCAATTAAGCTCCAGGAACAATTCATAATGCTTACCCATCTTATGTAATTTTCCAAAACATAGAAATATGTTCTATTTCATATAAAAAGTACATATCAATCATTTCATAGCACTCACAGTCACAAAATATACAACAATTTAGGTTCTTTATTACCTCAACTCTTGGCTTTACCAAACCAAGAGTACTTGTGAAAACCAAATGGAACCTCTAACAAGCTCAAATGCTTTAAAAAATAGTTAATCTATAATCCAATACCATTAAACATTATTAATGACTAATCATCATTACTTAGTCCTATTCAAGTCTAATTCCAAGACTCACATTGTGGTCATTAACTATAATTAAATCCATTTCTAAGTCCTATTAGTTTAGTTTGACTCCTATTAGCATAATAAACACCATTAACCGTTCACCTTGTCATAACTTAACTAATTAACTCTAGGGTTTGCTTTAAACTCATCATTAAAATCCTAAATAACTATTAATGGCCTAACCTAAAGGTTAGACACTTAAAACAACATCTACAGACCCCTTTGAACTATGAACCATAAGTAAAACAACCTAATTTTTGATCTCTCCCAACAACACTTGAGACATTTGATGAAAATGTATAAGAGAGTAGAGGAAGAGGTTATGAGGCATACCTAAGTGATTTGAAACCTCAAATGACCATTGATAGATGGGATTCTACAAGCCTTAGTAGAGATCCAACTTGTCTCCCTCAAAGTTCTACCTATTCTCCATTTTTAGCTTAAAATGGGAATCTAAAAATTTTGTGCACGTGCCACAACCAAAGAACCCATAAGCCATGGACAACAAAAATGTTTGAGGAGTATGAATTTGATCTATCAGAGTCCTAAAACCACCTGGGTTCCAATTCTAGGCCTAAATTAAGGTCCAGTGGACCCTTTAGCCATCTATTAACTATAATTTATTGAAGTTAGCATTCAATTAACCATTTTACCCTTAATTATCTTAATCAATCCTATTTAAAAGTTTTAGGGTAATATAATTTTCCCCTCTTAAAGGAATTTTATGTTGAAAATTAATACAAAACCATAAGGACAAGAAACTTAGTTTAGATTGTAATATCCTCCTCTTTCTAATCTCATAATTAAAACTAAATCCCAAGTAATTAGGGAATGGTATTATAGTAATTATCAAAATACAAAGTTTTTAATGGTTAGGAAAATAGGGACCCCAAGTTTACAAAACTAAAATCATTTTCAAAGTCTCGCAACTAAACAAATTAGAGTTCATAAATACGTGGAAGTATGGGACCATTACTTGTGTGAGCGCATTTGTTTAAGAATTTAAAACAAGAAAATTTCTGAAAAATTTTAAGGCATGCATTGCAGCGTGTTCACCTCTGTGACATGCACCACGGTGTAATTGCACAATTTTTGATAGTAAATTCTACTATCAATTTAATAGCAATAGAGGTAACTTCTAATGCGCCCTAAATCTCCGTTTGACATCCGAATGACGCGAACTAGATGTCTACATAAAGCTCTCTCAGAGCTCTTACTAATGGCATTAGTATCAGACTCAAATTATTTCTAAAATAAAAATTGGACACCCTTTTTAAAACTTATACTTCTACAATCATTTTTACAAAATCAAGTGTCTAAACCAAATACCAAAGGTGAATAGCCACTGACACCAATTTGACTGCATACAAGTCATTAAGATTAACTTAAGCAATGCACCATATCTCATGAAATATTCCTAGATCAAATTTTCATTACTCAACGCTTTAGACTCAAAAACATACAAGGGAGAGTTTACCACCGTTCTCATCAATTTCTCCAAATCATCTCATAATATGCCCTACTCTTACTTGCATTAGCATTTTGGCTCTATAACAGTAACACATATTCATCAACTCACTCCTTAGGGCCTAAAATACTGTTACAATTTACAATTCACATAATACAAGTAAGGAACAAATGAGAATTCCTAATTAGTAATTGAAATTGTCATACACATAAGTTTACTCAAAATAAGGAGGCTTACTACAAAAGGATTGCGATCCTAAGCCTCTGGTTGTTTTCCTTTATCCACCTCTTGAGCTATTCCCTGTAATATTAAAGATAATGGGGTGAGTACAATTACTCAGTAAATAAGATCTGACTAACTCATACTAATGCATATCAATTAGTTTAAAGGCAAGTGGCAGTTAATGTCAATACTTTAACCCATGTAAAACATTTGAAAATAGATATTTACAATTCCACTCACATAATATCATTTACTTGAAAAATGCTTTTTAACACTTTTCATATAAACAGAGTTGGTCACACAATTCACTGACAAAGACATTAAAAGAAATTAAGACTCAACTCATGATATCAGTATTAGGGACACAATATAGATAATAGGTTCCCTTACTCACTATGTGCATGATCATATGTTCTTCTCAGATACGAGGAAATAATTTAGTTCCAGAGCCAAAGATCGTAGTTCTCGAAAAAGCAATCAAAAATATTTTGGAGCATCTTCAGGCTTAGGTATTATTCCTCCAATGATCGTAGTCCTGAGTACTTCTTGGCGAGCTCTAATATGATTCGATTTATAAATATGCATCTCTTATAAAATATAAGCAACACCAAATCCCTCTAGAGCCCAAACATCCATTTCTCCAACTCGTTATCCCGCTTGCTTGGCCCTTCCTTTAAGGGGTTGTTGTGTAACAAGTGCATAATGTCCACTGGAACGTCCATTTATTTTATCATCAACTTGGTGAATTAATTTCAAGATATAAGGCTTTCCTATTATAACAGGCTGTTCAAAAGGATCCCCTGTTCTTCCATCAAATATTCTGCTTTTTCCCAGATACTTGGGTTTAAATATCCATGGATTCGATGTACAGATAATATGCATTTTAGAAACAGAAACATTAAAGAATTTAAATTCAAAAAAGCCAACAAAATGAGGTCAATTTTCTATTGAACAGTTCAAAACATTAACAAATAGAGATTTTTACTTATATCTTATCTCATTTTGATTTTTATGTAATGAACCTATCTTCTCTTCTCTATTCATATTCAAAAAAAGATATCGAAACTTATTACTAATACAAGACTAGAATATTCGAAAGACTCTTCTGACCAAACAAATAATTGTCAGCAAAGTTGGTTTTTTTTTCAAATCTAAAGAATTCTTATTACTTTATACATAGGTCATCAATTTTGCATTGTATAAAAAAGGGTGGACATGAGATACCTATTTTTCCATTTTTAACCCTAAAAGGTTCAAATCATTTTATTGACACCATACTAGTGGGCTTCTTTATATGTGAAGCTCAGTTTTGATTTTGTAAATAGTTGCATAGAACAAAAACCTTAATGAAATTTATTAAAGAATTCAGAATGAATCAAATCTCCCCAAGTAGGATTCAAACCTATGACCAGTCAATTAACAGTTGACCGCTCTACCACTGAGCTACTGAGGAACAACGGGAAATTAGATCTCATAGAGTTTTATACAATAACTGTCATAGCTCTACCCTATTTTTTATTTCATTTATTCTGTAATAATCACAAAAAAATTTTGAATTATGGATCAACTAATCAAAATTCAATGCGTAATTTTAGCATTCAAAGGATATTCCTGAATAATCTCTTTGAATATTATATATATATATATATTAATAAATTCTAAAATTGAGATAAGAATATTAATATATAAATCAGATTTTAATGAATTATTTTTTAATTATTTTAGTAATCTCTTAATCACTAATTTAATGACGAGATTTATTATCATTTTTTGCATGTCCCCGAAAGTTTATATTAGGGGCTTTGAATGTGGGGGCTGTTCTTATTTTACCAGAGGGGTTTGAATTGGCTCCCCCCATCATATTTCTCTTAAGATTAAAGAAAAGATAGGTAATCTATCTTTTCAAAGCTATCATCCCACTAAAAAAAACCCTTATATCCTCCTTATTCCTTTGACATGAAACCATGGGTTATAACTCAAGGGGATAGTCTATATTCCATGACTTTCCTAGCCTAAACACTTGTGAGGGGATTACTCGGCACAAATAATTCTTTGAACTTCAACTTCACAATCATTGTACTTCACACTTTCAAAGTCATTGAACTCTACTATTTTAAACATTATAGAACTTCTCATAAACAAAGATTCATGTTACTTCTTGATTCACAAAATCATTGAACTACCAATAAACATAATACGAAAATCTACTGATATTGTTTTTGAAGAAATTTTACATCACAAGGCATAAAATTCACAAATTTGATCTAGTGGATTTTCTAATAAATCAAGCCATACTTGCATTTCTTTTTAGTTTACACATTTTAATGATAAATCATAAATCCATAAACTAATAAACACACAAAAGTATAAGATAGAATTTCCTTAGTTACCTCAAACCTTTAAAAGGTCAAAGGTTTTGCCCCTCAATTACTCACTCCAAAAGCTTCCAAGAAGCTTGGATGGTGCCAATGTTAGTTACTCTACAAACATTTACCGTGTATAAAACATCAATATCCATATTTGAGTAATTTTTCACTAACATTTCATCATTTCTTAATACTAAAGATTTATTCTTGAGTCATGTAAAAGTACCCATAAGGCTTCTTAGCCTCCTTTAACTCTCATTAATAACATTGAGTTCTTAAATGGTCATTAATGAAACCACATTATTCCCAACTACCATATTTATGAGAATTTCAGACATTTAATGTCCTCCAACCACCGATCATCATAAAACCATAAATACCAAGTTTATATAGCTTAATCTACTTCCATTAACTCTATTTAAGTCAATGAGTTAAGACTAATAGCTTTTATGGACTAAAAATCACCATTAACAATCAAACCCTAACTTCTTCCATCAAGAAAATGGAAGAAGAGAGAGATTTAAGTAACAAAACTTGTGTTTAGTGTTTATGAGGTCTAAATTACTCCTATAAGTTAGTTTCTTTAAGTCCTAGCTCAGCTCCTTCGTTCTCTTTGTTTTTCTCTTCCTCTTCTTTATTTCTCTCGCATAAATGCAACACTGATATATTAAAATTTTGGCCATGCACCACAGTACATGTTACCTTCTGCTATGGTGCATGGCACAGAGGAGACTATTAGATTTCAAATATGCCTTTATCCACCATGGCAGACTAATCACACGTAGTAGCACCTGGCACGAAGAGCAAATCCTCACTTTTTCTTCCTCTTTCCTTGCTTGGGTGGCTCGTAATCGATTCAGACTGACTTTTAAGGCTAAAATCATATCAATTACACCAAGTTATGCCCCTCTAGCCACACACCTCGTTAATACACTTAATTAGTCTATTTAAGCTTAATTAACTTGATTTGAAATTGAGGATGTTACATAGATCACTATTTCATCAAGTGTCTTCTTTGAGGCATACTTGGAAAATGATGATCCATTTCATTTACCAATAGCCTTAGAAGCTTTCTCAAAATCATCCTTAGAGATACCTATGTTTGCCATTTTCTTTTATGTGCTTTTCATCCTAGCCATATTTACTTATAAACCCAAGTTTTCCCCTAAAAAGTTGATTATTTAGTTCCTCATGTATAGGTAATGGATTTAGGAAAAATTTTAGGGGTTTAATTTTTTTTCACAAAGATGAGGCAAAGTTTATGCAAAAGGGATTGAAGAATGGTTGCTTGGTTAAGAGAAATTGAAGAATTTGTTTTTATGATTCTAAAAGTAAGAGTGCAAGTTAGGGAACTAATGAACTGTTAAAGACTTTAGAACTTGAAAATCCATTATCAGTACTGGTATTGACTTGTCAGTGAAAATGTGCTTAAGAGAGGAGGTGAATTGGACTAATAAAAATTTTGGCAAATAAAAGATTAATTTAAAGAGCTAAGAGATAGGGATTATATCATTGAAGTATTGGAGTAGAAAGAAGAGAAATTTAACATGAGGAGTTTATCCTAGTTTGGCCAATCCATTTGCCTACATATTCAGTCTTCAAGCTTACTCCTTAGGATTTTTCACTATAACCTCTAAGATTAATATGGGCTCTTGGATGCCTTAATATAAATTAGACTATACAAATCTAGAACACTCCCTTTTACAAAGACAATGTATCACCCATTTGAGTTCCCAAACTCAAGATGCTTCATTCTAAGTGTATGAAATAGGAATGATCACTAAGTGATCAAATTCTCAACAAACTCTCAAAAGAGTAGATATACAATCAATAAAATTCACTATAAATGAATGTAATAGTAGATGAGTGGTTGAAGAATTTAATGGAACAATTAGTGTAATAACTTCCTTGCTTCAAAGTCTTTTATAATGTCTTCATGCCATGTGTCTGTTAGACTCATGAATCTATCAATTATGACTTGCTTCTCATTAATTCAAACATTGGACACTTTAACTGATGTTTATCTTCAATGACGATGCTATGTTTTCCAATAGAAAGGAAGAAAGAAGTTGTTCTCGCTGGGTAATGCGTTTTAGGCTTAAAGCAAGTTTGCATTAAATGTTTTGACATTAGTATGATTGAAGCAAAGCTTTAAAGTATTTTGTAGAAAACTTGTAAACATTTAAACTTAGGAAATTTTTAATTCCAAGATTAAATATGTTTAAAGCTTGATCAAAATATTATAAATTGTTAATTTTAATGTAAATAAATTTAGGAATAATAAAGTATGATTTCAGATTAATAGGAAGGGTTAAAAAAACATAAGAAACAGATGAAACTGGCTCATAAAGAAACTTTGAAGTATTTGAAAAAAACTTCAAAGTATTGGAGCATAAATTTAGAACAATTGAAGAAACTTTAAAGGATAAGCTTGAGTTCTAAAGAGATAAAAACTTTCAAAGAAAAAGATCCCAAACTTTAAAATATTTGAATAGTTGAAATAAGGAAGCAAAACTTCAAAGTTTTAAGGTTTAAACTTTGAAATATAGGAAGTTAAGATACAATAGCTTTGAAACATCAAAGAATTGAGAAGGCAACTTTGAAGTAAATAGAGGTTGTAGTAGAGGAATGCAAACTTCAAAGTTTTAAGTTAAACTATTAATGTATTTAAGGATGGGAGTCAAGTGCACATAAACATCAATGTATTTGAGGCAAAAGATTGAAATAACTAAGGTTTAGAGACAATGGTGTGCAAAGTTTGAATATTATGAGCAAAAGTATCAAAATATTGAAGTTAAGAATTTATAGCAAAGAATGAAGGAAATTGCAAAGAATAAGAAGGTAAAGTCAATTTTTTTTAAAGATTTGACAGAACCCAACTTTGAAACATCAAAAACAAAATGAATTCTATTAGTTTAGAAACTTTAAAGGATAAAGGCAAAACTATTGAAGTTTTAAGTAAGAAGCTTTAAAGTATTTTAAGTGAAACATGTAACATCATGAATTTCTTAATCCTAAGTTTAGAGGTAAATCAAGGGTAAAGTGAAAATTAAAGTGGGATTAGAGATTCGGATGATTAACTGGCATTTTGACTTGTTGGTGTGTTGTATGAACAAACATGGGTGATAAGAGTATGTTTCGGGTCAAAGCAAGTGTGCGTGGTGAGAATGAATCTCACTGTGCCACGCATCGTGGTTTGTGCTGCGTGTGCCGCAGTGCATAGACTAGAAATTCACTTCATAAGTTGTGAATTTCAAAAAATTTCAGAAGAGAGAAATTGAGAAACACATGAAATAGAGAGAGGAGAAGGGCTGAGGAGCTAGGTCAAGTCATTTTGGAGCGGAGGAAGGTGATTTGGATCGGTAACTTGCCAGGTAAGCTACGTATAACTCTTACCTTCCATTCTGCACAAATTTCTCTAAAAATGAGTTATGGGGACATTGAATCGGTGGAATTTGAGGGGTTTGATTCTTGCTCAATAGTAATAAAAAGGTTCTTGGGAGTTAAATTAGAGCTTTGTGACTGGTTTAGAGCTAAACGGTACAGCTTTGAACCCAGAGGCTTAATTTTGGGTCTTTAGAGAGAAAAAGTTAGGGCAAAATCAGACCGGTTAAGGTGATATAAAGTAGTAATTGGGTAGTTATGGACTTAGAATGGATAAATGAAAAAGAGTTTACAGATGAATATAGCCCTAAATAGTAAAAATGAGTTTTTGGTCAAAATAGGCCAAATGACTAAAATGTGCCAAATGTGTTCAAATTTGCATATTGGACTTATGAATAAAGAAAAGAAGCTTGAGAAAAGCTTGAGTGATAGTTGAGATCCACGGGTAACCTTTCTTCTGACAGAAGGGTTGAGGTAACCAAATAACTTCCTTTGTTTGACTGTTATTGTAACTATATGTTAGTATGCTATGTAATACATGAACTAGTTTTTAATTGAGCATGTTTTATGGCATTAAGTGATTGTATGTGTAAACTAACTTTTGGTCAAGATGAGTATTGAAATTGTGTTTTGTAATGTAAAGTGATATATATATATATATATGTTATGTCTAAGAAAAAGTAAATTGTCAAAAGGGAACCTTAAATGGTTTGAGAAAGCATGATCTGAGTGTTGGGAGATCACCTAAGTATAGGGAATGATAAAGACTATATGGCAAGGTTTCCTTAGCACCCTGTTAGGGTGCAGTGTTGGAAACAATTCTCCTTAGTGCCTTGAAAGGTGCTATGTTGGAGAAGATCTCCTGAGTGCCTATTAAGATATTGTGTTGGAGATGAGAGATTCCTTAGTATCTTTATGATACCTGTAATGTCCACCTTGACATTACCAAAATTCACCACACAATCACAACAAACAATCATAATTAGGAGCAAAGATTGCTCTTAAGCTCACGTTATCCATATAAGGGTTAAAACTAATAATATTTTAAATATAATCGAGGAATAATTGGGATCCTATAAAAACCCTTTAAATTGATAGTTTGAGCTCAAACTTAATAATTAGTATAGGAATTGAAAGCATGGAAAAGTTTTGGAAAGCAAACCACTTCAAAACAAGGCTAAAAATGTCATTTTTGAGTGTTTTGGTCTATGCTCCATGACATGTGTCACAGAAAGCCATGTTTTCTCACGTGTCCATGACAGCAATGTTGTTATGATAGCTTTTCTGGACGAACTTCAAATGCATGCCATTTTCACATTCGATGTTCGATTGGAGTGATTCAAGTACCCACATGAAGCTTATTCAATAACCTAACTAATGTTATAAGTTTTATTACGATCTGACATCATATGAGAATTTTAGACACTCGGATGCAAAAATCAGTTTTTCAAAGAAATTTTCAACCATCCAAGTACTCAAAACTCAAAACTTATACCATTAACCCATTGTGAGGCTTGAACCAAGTCCAATGGACTAAAATACACTTGAGTGACCGATCAAACACATAAAAACATACCAAACACAAAATCTGGCCACTCAATGGCCATTTCACCCAATATAGCCAAAACACACAATCAACATTACTGTACTATTTGGCTTCTATTGCCACATAATACATTACAATTACATTATCACCACATAGATAAAACATTCCTTGTACTTGTATTGGTATTTTAGCCTATCACCACAAAAATTCCCACATATTCACATCTTATACCATATTGGGCTAAAATACACAATAATATAGTATGAAACAAGTGCAACCAATTAAAATAATATGCATTTCTAGTTGGCAACATATAATATCAGATAACAAGTTTATGTACACCACTCAAACCAAAATCAAGTATTACAATTCAATGTAAGAAATCTACAAATCCTTGCCCGATTCCTTTCCTCGCTCAGTCTCAGCTATAGAACCTGTAAAATGGTAACCACGGGGTAAGATAAAAATATTAGTAACTAAGATAATCTATATTATTGATTGACAAGCTAAGTTATAAACAAGCATTAAAATAAGTATCATAATCACATCATATAAGATCACCACAAATTGCTTGCATGATCCCTAACCATCCAGTCCTCCAATACTCCCGACTGAACCAGTAGGCTATTTCACAGAACCAAACCACATGTATGGCTCCCAAGCTCACCATCCATGGTAGGACTACCCAGTCAAGGTGACCTCTCAATTCCCGTCACAGGTGAAACTCTTAGAAAAACATGGTCACCAACCACAAACTCCAACAGCCTTTACCGTTTATCCACATAACTCTTCTGCCTACTCTGAGCCATTAGAAGTTTCTGCCTTATCATTTAAATCTTTTGTGTCATTTAATTTACAATATTAGAACCCATAATGCTTTTCTCACTCAGTTCAAGCCAACAAAGAGGAGATCGACATTTTCTTCCATATAGTACCTCATAGGGAGCTATACCTATACTGGAGTGAAAACTATTATTGTAGGCAAACTCAGCTAAAGGAAGATGGCTATCCTAATTGCCTCTCAGTTTTAAGGTACAAGCTCTCAACATGTCCTCTAGAGTCTGTATAGTCCTTTCTATCTGTCCATCAGTCTATGGATGATATGCTGTACTGAATCTTAATTCAGTACCTATTGTTCTCTGTAACACTTTCCAAAAGTTTAAGGTGAACCTCGGGTCATGATCAGAGACAATGTTGTTTGGCACCCTATGCAGTCTCATAACTTTCTGAATGTAGATCTCTGCCAACTTCTCTAATGAATCACTTATTCGCATTGCCAAGAAATGGGCTGACTTTGTCAACTTATCTACAATCACCCAGATAGAATCATGACTAGATTGGGTTCTTGGTAATACCAAAATGAAATCCATAGATATACTATCCCACTTCCACTTTAGTATCTCTAGTGGAAGTGCCTAGGGAGGACGAGAACCTCCCATGACTATCCGTCTCTTTTCTGCTTCTACTTCCCGAGCCCTTCTTGCTACAATTTGAAGTCGATTACACATGTCAGCATATGTGGTTACTCCTAACAGAGTAATTTGTTATCTATGTTCAGGCCTCATCTTTTCCAAAAGTCGCTTGGCCTTCCACTCGCTATCATTTGTCTCATTCAGATAAGTAGAAAATTTTGATAGTTGATTAACCTTCTGGATAAATGCTTCCTCATCAAGATGTCCCTGCCGAAATGCATGAAACTCGGCTTCTTTCTCATCTCTAAATGCTAGAGGAAAATGATAATCAAAGAACATTTCCTTGAATTGTTCCTATGTTAGCTGGCATCATCTACTGGTCTTGTAGAATTCCACCAGTATTTAGCATCCTCAACCAGATACACTGTGGCTATAATCATCTTCTGTTCCGTAGAGCATAATACCACCTCAAAGATGGTTTCAACTCTCTCTATCCATTTCTTCGCTTCTCCTTTCTTCATAGTTCTATTAAGGGTTAGAGGGTTAAACCGAGAGAAAGTCCTCCATGCTCGATCAATAGCCATCCCTTGAATATCTCCATCCGCTCTCATCCCAGACGATCCAGGTTTACTACCAGAACTATGAGATGGTTCTAATATGCTCTCATGAGCTTCCTCTTTTCTCCTTTGTTCCTCCTCACGACCTCTATTTTGGAGCAAAACATCATGGTCTTGTACAATTCTTTGAATATTCCTCATCATATTTTGCAATTCTTCTAAAATTGCATCATTACCCTGGGGCCTTTGTTGTTATTCCACTTGTATCTCTGGCTATGCCTTTGGTATAGGCCCATCATTCTCCAGTAAATTACTGGCATTTCAAGTACTTCTTCTAACCATTTTCTCCCCTCCTAAGGAAGAAACCCAGTAGAAAAGGGGAAGGAAATGTGATAAAGGAAAAGGGTTGTGTACATAAAGTTGCCAACTAATGAGAATGAATGCAATAGACACATCACCACAACCAGATCTCAGAACCCAAGAAACTAATACCAAAATGTAATGTCCACCTTGACATTACAAAAATTCACCACACAATCATAACAAACAATCATAATTAGGAGCAAAGATTGCTCCTAAGCTCATATTATCCTTATAAGGGTTAAAACTACTAATATTTTAAAAATAATTGAGGAATAATTAGGATCCCATAAAAACACTTTAAATTGATAGTTTGAGGTCAAAGTTAATAATTTATATAGGCATTAGAAGCATGGAAAATTTTTGGGAAGCAAACCACTTCAAAACAGGGCCAAAAATATCATTTTTGAGTGTTTTGGTCCATGCGTCGTGGCTTGTAGTCTATGTGCCGTGGTATGTGACATAGAAAGCCATGTTTTCTTATTGTACCATGCACCGTGGCTTGCACGAAATGCACCGCGGTATATAACAAGTTTATGTACACCACTCAAACCAAAATTGGGTATTACAATTCGATGTAGCAAATCTACAAATCCTTGCCCGATTCCTTCCCTCGCTCAGTCTCAGCTGTAGAACCTATAAAATGGTAACCACGGGGTGAGATAAAAATTTCAGTAACTAAGATAATCTACATTATTGATTAACAAGCCAAGTTATAAACAAGCATTAAAATAAGTAACATAATCACATCACATAAGATCACCACAAATTTGCATGCATGATCCTTAACCATTCGGTCCTTCAATACTCTCGACCAAACTTGTAGGCTATTTCATAGAACCAAACTACATGTATGGCTCCCAAGCTCACCATCTATGGTAGGACTACCTGGCCAAGGTGTCCTAAACTACTTCTGGACTACTGGTTCCCCTTATTACAAGTAATTGGGGTATCCTTACTCGAACACCGCATCCTACGGATGCTAAGAGCATAATCTCCAACTCCGCATCCTGTTGGGTACTTAGGAGAGTAATTCTTTAACACCACACCCATTTTCGGGCATTAAGGAGAGTAAGTGCTGCTCCTGGCGTCTTGAGGTGCCAGCAATGCCATATGGACTTAAATTTCAGTATCTCTACTAGGGTGACCTCCCACCTCTAATATGCTACATTTTACTGCATATCTTCACTTGACCATGCATAAACAACTTTCTAAACCAATATAATAAAATCTTACCATTTACTTCAAAATATAGAATTTTACAAACCAATACTCTACTTTTTCTAAAATAGTTAACCTTTAAAGAATTTATGCATATATATACTCAACAAATCATAGAAAAGCAACTTGAGAATAACTTATACAAGCTAATAAACAATGCAAATTATCTAGTTACCTCAACCCTTTTGTTACTAAAAGGGTTACCCGTGGTACTAAATTTCTTCTTGTGTCAAGGTAACTCTTCCTACACTACAATCTACAATAACAAGTATATATGTTAATTTTCAATTAACACAAGCACTATTAGCTACCAATAACCTCCCAATTCTCCTACTTCTCACTCATATTCTCAACAAAGAGGCTTGTTAAGATTAACATTTGTTCACACCATCCCTTTAAGCCTCTTTCGAACTCTATCATAACATAAAACTTAATATCTCAAATTATCACACTTCAACATCCTATGATCAAGTTAAGGCTTGATCCAAAATTCACCAAACAAGAAAGTAGCTTCCTATTAACACATATCCAAGATCAATAAACCTAAATTAAACCTTTAGAGTCAATAGAAACCTTCAAAACATTGACTCATGGCTTAATCCAATCATACCAAATTCTCCCTCTTCCAAGTACCATGGAAAATGAGATGAAATGGTAGAGGAGAAGGGTAGGAAACTTACCCAAGAGTTTGGAGACTCAAATGATCTTTAAAATCCTTCCAAATTGATGCCTTAATAGTACCCAAAGTTTCCCCCTTCGTGCTCTAGGTTCTCCACCCTAAAGTCTGTCAATTTTTGATGATTCTCAAAAATTTAAGTTTCCTGCTGTGCCGTGCGCCGCAGTGCATGCCACATAAGCCGTGACTCACAATGTAACGAGTAACAACTTGATTTTACTCCCCCTATTGCCTCCTGACTTGATTCAACTTTCATCCTATCTTAATCTAGAGATAAATATGACCCAAAAATTCAATTAGCCACCTAAAAATATGATTAAATAAATTAATCATATTTTTAACTAATTTATCCCTTAATTAATCTATTTTTTCTAGATTTGAAGTTTTAGGATGTTACAATATGGGTAGGAGTCAACGTCGCCCCATTATTTGTATTGGGGAAAAACTATAGTTTGTATTGTGCATTAGAATATCTTTAGCCAAGTGATTCTACCACTGTAGGTAACCTCAAGACTAATGAGAGTATACATTGGTCTGAGATGAGCCTATGGTTTCAATTAGGGTGATTTAAAGGACTGGTTGGTAGAGATCATGCTAGTATTTTTTGATATGATGAAATATCTTGAGATAGCACAGAATCCTTTGGGATTGATGAAAATTTAAAAATGAAATGTGATGTGATGTAAATACGACTTTATGAAGTTATAATGGTATACTATGTTTACTTTCATATTGTTGTATGTGATAGTTAATAGGAGTGAGTTATTCAGTTATTGAGATTTTTATCTCACCCCCATGGTTACATGTTTACAGGATCGGGAAGTGAGTAGGCTAAAGGAAGAGAGTCTGGACCGGCTTGAGTTAAGAAGTTGTGTACTCTGAGATTGTGTAATGAACTAGATCGAAAGATTGTATATATAAGTGTCTAAAAGTTGCCATAGGGTTGCATGCATGTATTGAATTGAGTTTTTGTGAAATCAAGCCCGATTATGTGTATATTGTTGTCTGAGACAAAGGGGCTTTAATTTGAGTATGTTTGTGTTGCAATGATTATGTGTTGGTGAATCTTAAGCTAAAGGACAAATTATGGTGAAATGAGTAATTTGAGGGCTCAGATTGTATTGTGATTATGAAGTGTGAATCTTAAGCCAAAAGCCAAAATTATGATGAAATTAGTAATTTGGGGGCTAAGATTATATTATGAATAGGATTGCATGTGTATGAGTTGAGAAGTAACCAAGTGGGCTATGTTATGCCAAGAAATGGCATAATTTGTTAAGTTAGTAAATTGTGAAAATTGGCCGTAGAAGGATCAAATTTTGATATATGATTACGATTGTGATTAATTACGGTCAATCAGGTGTATTAGATCATTTTGGACTTGATTTAAGGCCTAGTATGGTCTAATGAAAGAAAGGGATTGATTTGAGGGCTTAGGTCCATAAAATTTTCAGAAAAAGTGACTTTTTGCACGTGGGTATCCAAATTTTGATCGATCGGTTAGATCATGTCTAAATTTGCCTCATTAGTTAGTATACAACCTAAGCTTCATGTGGGTACTTGAATCACTCTGATCGAATGTTGTATGAGAAATTGGCGCATGCCAAAAGTTTGTCATTTTTGTTGTCAAAATGATAGCAAAAATTCAAACAGGCACGTTGTAGTGTATGGAGGCACGTGCCGTAGCGCATAACATAGGCAGAGAGAGCATGTGGCTCTGTGCCACAAGCCATGGTGCACTGACCGTCTGCCGTGGTACACATACCAAAATTTAGTTTTATTTTGTGTGTCGAAATGCATGCATTTGAGAAAGGAATGCTGGTGGTTTAAGTCCACTATGTATTTGAAAGTGTATGATTTATTTCTGTTGTGTTTTCTCTAATTAAATTGAGATTTAATTGATTTTTGGAAAGTAAGTCTTCGGCCAAAGCTTTTGAAATTAATTTGATTATTGTGAATGATGTGAGTTAATGGTAACACCGTAGTCTTTTCTTATATTAAGTGGATATATGAGAGGAGGTTGCAAAACATCGAAGTTTAGAGGAAGTTTGACAAAAAGAAAAAATTAGAAGTTTTAAGCTATTAAACTTAATCCTTGCCCAATTTCTGAGTAAGTTAATCCTATTAAATATAAAATCTTCTCTAAATTTATCATAATCAAGACTAGGGAAACATATGTCTAAATTTCTCTCTTTTTTGATTATGAGAAAACTTAGATACAATCATATTAGTCTTAGAGGAGATTTCTCCCCCTTAAACAATTAATTAGTGTTAGAATTAAAAAAGAAGAGGAAATGAAAAGAGAGGTTATAATACTCATTAAAAACATAAAAAATTGTCAAAAATGTAGAGTAAAGCAGTATACAAGAATAAATGGCACATAAAAACACAAAAGCTTATAAACTCCTCAATTCTCTTGCTTAAAGGTTGATGCATTCTCATTTTTTTCCCTTTTTTGTCATCAGCAAGTTGAGACTTTGAAGAGAGTTGAATGGGAACAAAAGTAGTAGTAGAATGAGGAGGTGGTAGAGGCATAATTGGGCTAGGGTTTCTTTGAGCTTCTTTCATCATAGTTTGAAGGCTAGGTAAAGGTTATGTGTCATGCCTAAAAATATAGACATGATTGACACAGGATTTACACTTGATCACACATCCTTTACCTGCTTCAAGAAATTTTTTATTTTTTGAAAATTACTTTTCTTTAAAATGACTCATTAATACCTTTGTGAAGACTTTGACAGAATCTCCTTTATATATAGGACCTTCTAAAATTTTACAACACAAATATTGAAACAAATATCATAACAACCAAGAACTTAAATCTTTCTAGCCAACAAATGAAATATTTAACAAAATAAGGACTCTAACTATAACTTATGTGGAGTACCTAATATAATATTTACAAAACATAGTACATGGATTTAAATTTACATCAAAAGAGACTTCATCTACCATTCTTCACTTCAACTTAATACCAAAGCCCCTTAATGATCAATAGAAGGTACAGCACCAGCTAATGTATCTAAGACCGAAGAAATATTTTTTAGTGAATAACATCCCAACAATAAATTATTAAACATGAATCAAAATGAAAGTTTGAAATAATTATGTAAGCTAAAGACACAACTATTTTGATAAAAATTTAATAAACTTTGGAATAAAATGACTTTATGAAATTTTAAATAAAATCTAAAACCATTGAACTGTCATAGCAAATGTTATCAACATAAATGAAATAAATACTTATAAATAAATTATTAATTAAAAATCAATGAGGTATAAAATCACCAAATAATCAAATTCATAATTATAGGGACTTATTAAAACAATTAACAAACATGGACACACAGTCTACGAGAGTAAATAACCAAACATGTCTTATGCCATGAAAACAAACGTGGACACACAGTCCATCAGGGTAAGTAACCAAACCCAGTTGAAGCCATAAAACAAACATGGACACACAGTCCACAAGGGTAATGCTAATCAAATGCGGCTTGAAGCCATAAAACAAATGTGAGTACGATACTCATGAATAACCATCCCTCTATTCCACATGCATTGGCTATCACACGGGGCTAGCACCTCCTATAAACACCTTGTTAGCTAGGTGTACCATGGTATGCCAAGGGCTAACGGAACTACTGTCAGTAACCAGTGTTTTGTATAAAGTCCCCTTCAAATCTATTTTCAAACATGTGAGAAAATCATCACTTTCACAATAAAATTTTCATTTTCAAAGTCAAATTCGTATGAATCATTCTTTGTATCCATTTAATGTTTGATAGAATGAAATCTCATATTCAAAGTCCAAACTTATATTTATTCATAATTAAAATTTCAAAACTGATAAAGGTAATTTCACAAAATAAAAAAATTTAATAAACAAACTATTCAATAACCACATCGTCATTACTAAAACAATTTTGCAAACAAATGTACTATTGTAGTAAAGGAAATCTTTATTGAAAAATCAGTTGGGATGTTATCCACTTACCTTTTATGTGCCCAAATACTAGAATTCATTTCTTAAGACTTCATTCAAGTCTCCTTTCCTTAAAGCACCCTATTCAAGATCAAGAACAATTTAATGGTCTTACTCTAACCAAATAACTATCTTTCAATATTGGCAACACTATAATCAATCGGATTCCAAATCATTATAATTTAGTTAACCAATTCTCAGTTTCTCCAATCCTTCCAATACTTTACATACACACTTTCCTAAGCAACCATATAACTTTTAGGAATTCCTCTAATGACACACTTACTCCATATTCAACAAATCTCTCACAATACTCAAATTAAACTCACAAATAATTAATATCCAAATCAAATATGCTTTATAAGAGTGATCGCAATTTCATAAAATGCATAAACAAAAAAAACTTCTCCTAACACATTTTATCAAACGTTGAATAGGCATCAATGTCAATTTTAATACAAAGCTTTCCTTCCAATCTCCTTCTAATATATAAGAGGATCTTGTTAGACCCCTTTCAAATCTAACAAACTTCCTTCTCACATTGTCACAACATTTTATAGATATACTAAAAATTAATAATACAATTATTACATTTGTTTCTTACCATTCATCAAAATTCTTCCTTTTAAGTATTTTGTCAAACACCTCTTGAACATTAATCCCTAACTAAATCAATCTATCTTCTCTTTAATTGCATTTCCCAAAAATTTCACAATATCAATATTTTAATCAATTCAATTCAAAAACCCAATAATTTTTTTAAATTTTTTTTCAGTAGAACCAACAATTAAACAAGGGAAGACAATCAAAATTTTCAATCATCCATACGCAACACAGAATTTCCACACAAGAGAAATGAAACTACCTCACCTTAGTTGAATAATGGTGGAAGCTGAAAGGAAAATTTTAGGCATTCAAATATGGAGGAAAAAAAACTCAACGCCTAAATTTGCAACTATAAGAATGAGAACGCCTAAATCTGCAACTATAAGAATGAGAGAAAAGTAGAAAATTCTGCAGCTAGATATAAGGGAAGGAAGAAGCAAATAATACCATGAAAAAATATGGAAGTAACACAATCGGATTTCCAACAGTAGCTCAACTCTTTGCATGCTCACTACCTTGATCGAACAAAATGGTGGAGAAGAGAAAAGAGGTTCAATGATGTGAGAAATAGAGGAGAAGTTTCAACTACTCAGGTTCATAGAGGCTGACGAACGAGAGAGGGAAAGAGTGAGGAAGAACTGCCGGCGATGGGGAGATGATAACACCATGGTGAAAGGTTGAGGGAAGTGTGATAGGAAGAGGAGAAGAGCAGAGAAAATTAGATATGAGCTCCCTCAACTCTATTCTACGATTCTGACCGAAAGAGGAAAAGAAAATTTGAGCAATGAAACCATTGGGAAAATTGCAATAAAACCCCTAAGATATTTTTGTTGAGTCACAATAGGAATAAGGGCACATATGTAATTTCATACTCTTCCATTACTTTTTGGTGTTTGAATAGTGGTGTAGGAGGAAAAATCTAATATTAATGAATAATGGAGAAAATTACAAGAAAAAGCACAATGAAAATTACAATAAAAGACACAATTTTTTTATATTATTTATTTTTTGATAATTTAAAACAAAATAAAAATTAAATTTTTGCTCAGTAAATTTTGAACTCTGAACCTTCAAAAATGTTACTAACATAAATTTTATTAAACTCTCTCTCTCCACTTGCTATAGAACTGATTTAAATAAAATATTAATTAGGGAAAATTTATTAATTAATTTAATTTATTATATTTTTTAAATTTATGGTCACTACATCATGGAAATGTGACATTCATGCTCAAAATATGGCCTTGAGAGTCCAAAGAGGTGAGAGGCTAGATATATAAAACCTTTGAAGCAATAATCTTTATATCAACAATACTAGTAGTTATATTAGAATCTTGAACCTTAGTGGTTTCAACAATCACAACCACTTTATTTTCTTCTTCTCTAATTTCAAAAGGTTAATGATCCCTCAAGTTAGCTAAAATGATGGATAAACAATTTTATTAGAGGGAGTAATATGTGAGGGAGCAAAAGGTGTGGTACCTTCAATGATGATTACCTTTAGAGTCTTCTTAAGATCAACCTTAGCATCCTCTTGAGTGGAGAGAATGAGAGGAGTTTTGCCATTACCCCCTTCTTGACTACTAAAGTGCCCCTTTCTTCTTTATTAGCTTGAATTTCAACATCGTGTTTTGATTGAGGTGTAGAAGGAATGTGTAACATCCTAAATTTCAATTTAAAAAACTAGTTGCTAATCAGGGGTAAATTAGTAATGAGTGAATTGATCATGGTTTAGATGTAGAGTTAATATTTTGTGTTATTTTGATATTATGTTAATAGTATTGAAGGGTATAATAGCAATTCAAGGTGAAATGCAAGAGCACAAGTGGGATTGGCCTCATTGTGCCACACGGCAAGGTGCATTGTGCAAAACTTACTTAAAGGCTAAGTTAGAACTCACAAAATTAGAAGACAAAAGAGGTGAAAACATAGTTGGAGAGGAGAAGAGGTTCATGTCTATTAGGGCAACCATTATCCAACAATTAAGGTTTTGCTTTGACTAGTGACTTGTCAAGTGATAAGTGCATATTTTATAATTAAATAGGTATAGATTTTAGTTTGAATTTAATTATATTTATTAAGATTTTATATCTATTTAATTGATATTTATATATTAATGACTGGCCACCATTTAATCAAGTCTATAGGTAATCTTGATAGATTGGGAGGTGAAGAGAGAACCTAGATCTAGAGAAATAAACATAAATAACTAGGCTAGGGATAGTTCTAAAAATTTATGGTGACTTATACTATAGCTTCACGATTTAATTAGTTGCTTGGGTATCGTGAGAACGAATTCAATACTAATTAAAAAGGGACTAATAATTCGGGAGAATATTAGGACACTTTAGGAATAGTTGTCAATATAATTGATTCGAGTTAACTCAAAGGGTAAAAACTAGCAACCTATAGGGTGAATCCTAAATCTAAATGCTTCAAGTAATTATCTCTTCATCACCATTATTTTCTTTATTTAATTTCATTCTTTGTATTTTCATCAAAATTATCCATTTTATCTATTTTTCTTGAACTATTAATTATTTAAATTAGTAAAAGTGTAACTCCCTTGTGGGTTCGACAACTGAAATACTCCGGGTAATTTATTATTGTGATCTTATACACTTGTGAGAGCAAACATTAGGTAAGTATCATACAGCCTTAAACTTCATTTCTACCTCATTTTCATTGAATTTGATTAGTTGAGGAATCAAATCAGGAAGTTTTAAGGTGTTAAATCTTAAAAAAAGTTTTAAAAATGGCTATCGAATATGAAAATAAGGTTTTGTAACTAGTTTGAAGTTGAATGGTTAAGCTTTGAGTATTTAGGCTCAATTAGCCTAGAAAGTTAGGTTAAAATGGCAAAATTGGGCAAATAAATAAGTTAGGAGGTTGTTATGGTCATTTAAATAGCCTATAGGGCTAATGACTATAGATAATAGACTTATGAATTTGATAGGCATTAATTAAACAATTTTGTATGTTAAGGGATTTAGTTTAGCTGAATCAATGTGTAATGTCCAACTTGACATTACCAAAATTTACCATATAATCACAACAAACAATCATAATTAGGAGCAAGGATTGCTCCTAAGCTCACATTATCTATATAAGGGTTAAAACTAATAATCTTAAAAACAATTTTGAAAAATTTAGGATCCTATAAAAGCCCTTCAAATTGATAGTTTGAGCTCAAACTTAATGATTTATAAAGGTATTGGAAGTATGGAAAAGTTTTGCGAAGCAAAACACTTGAAAATAGGGCCAAAAATGTCATTTTTGAGTGTTTTGATCCATGCACCATGGCTTGTGGTCCATCCGCCACAGCATGTGGCACAGAAAGCTAAGTTTTCTCACTATACTGTGCACCACAGCTTGTGTGAAATGCACTGTGGTGCACGTGTCTATGATAGCAATGCTGTCATGATAGCTTTTCTGGACGAACTTCAAACACACACCATTTTCACATCCGATGTTCGATTGGAGTGATTCAAGTGCCCACGCGAAGATTATTTAATAAGCTAACTAATGGTATAAGTTTCATTATGATCTGATACTGTATGAGAATTTTAAATGCTTGGATGCAAAAGTCAGTTTTTAAAGAGATTTTCAAGCATCCAAGAACCCAAAACTCATAACTTATACCATTAATCCATTGAAAGGCTTGAACCAAGTCCAATGGACCAAAATACACTTGAATGAGCATTCAAACACACAAAAACATACCAAACATAAAATTTGGCCACTGAATGGCCATTTCACCTAATATGGCCAAAACACACAATCAACATTACAAGCACTATTTGGCCTCTATTGCCACATAATATACTACAAATAGATTGTTACTATATAGATAAAACATTCCTTGCACTTGTAATAGCATTTTATCCTATCACCACAAAAATTTTCATATATTCACATTATATATAATATTGGGCTAAAATACAAATCAATATAGTATAAAGCAAGTGTAACCAATCAAAATGATATGTATTCCTAGTTAGCAACATATAATTTCATATAACAAGTTTATGTACATGACTCAAATCGAAATTGAGCTTTACAATGAGAATGTAGCAAGTATGCTACCCCTTGCCCGATTCCCTCCCTAGCTCAGTCTCATTGGTAGAACCTGTAAAATGCTAACCACGGGGTGAGATAAAAATCTCAGTAACTAAGATAATCTACATTATTAATTATCATGCCAAGTTATAAACAAGCATTAAAATAAGTAACATAACCTTATCATATAAAGTCACCACAAGTTACATGTATGATCCCTAACCATCCGGTCCTCTAATATTCTAGACCGAATTGGTAGGCTATTTCATAGAACCAAACCATATGTATGGTCCCCAAGCTCACCGTCCATGGTAGGACTACCCAGTTAAGGTGTCTTAAATCACTTCTGGACTACTGGTTCCCCCATTACAAGTAATTGGGGTGTCGTTACTCCAACACCACATCCCATGGATACTAAGGAGCATAATCTCTAACTCGAAACCCTTTTGGATATTAAGGAGAGTAAGTCTCCAACATCGCACCTATTTTCAGGCACTATGGAGAGTAAATGCTGCACCTGGTGTCCTGAGGTGCTAACAGTGCCATATGGACTTGATCTTCACTAACTTCACTAGGGTGACCTCCCACCCTCTAATATGCTACATTTCACTACATATTTCCATTTGACCATGCATAAACAACTTTCCAAATAAATATAACAAATCTTACTATTTACTTCAAAAATATAGAATTTCTCAAACCAATGCTCTACTCATTTTTTAAAATAGTTAACCTTTAAAGAGTTTATACATATATACTCAACAAATCATATCAAAGCAACTTAAGAATAACTTATACAAGGTAATAAATAATGCAAATTATTTGTTACCTCAACCCTTTTGTTACTAAAAGGGTTACCTATGGTACTAAATTTTTTCTTGTGTCAAGGTAAGTCTTTCCATACCACAATCTACATCAATAAGTACTATATGTTAATTTTCAATTAACATAAGTATTATTAGCTACCAATAACATCCTAATTCTCTCACTTCTCACTCATATTGTCAACAAAGAGGCTTGTTAAGATTAGAATTTGTTCATACAATCCCTTTAACTCTCTCACAACATAACACTTAATATCTCAACTTATCACACTTCAAAACCCCATGATCAATTTAGGGCTTGATCCAACTTTTACTAAACAACAAAATAGCTTCATATTACCACATATCCAATATTAATAAACCTAAATCAAACCTTTAAAGTCAAAAGAAACCTTCAAAACATAGACTCATATCTTAATCCAATTAGACCAAATTCTCCCTCTTCTAAATCCCATGGAAAATGAGATGAAAAGGTAGAGGAGAAGGATAGGGAACTTACTCAAGAGTTTGAAGGCTCAATTTGTCTTCAAAATCCTCCCAAATTGATACCCTAGTAAAGCCCAAAGTTGCACCCTTCATGCTCTAGGTTTTCCACCCCAAAAACTTTCAATTTTTGATGATTTGTGAAATTTTAAGTTGTTGCTATGCCACCATACAAGCTACAGCTCACGACGCAGCAAGCATCAAGTAGATTTTACTCCCCCTGATGCCTCCCGACTTGATCTAACTTTCATCTTATCTTAATTTAGAGCTAAATATGACCCAAAAATCTAATTAATAACCCAAAAAAAATTAAATAAATTAATCATATTTTTAACTAATTTATTCCTTAATTAATCAATTTTTCTAAATTTAAAGTTTTCAGATGTTACACAATGCCTATGTTAGGTGTTAAGAATTGGCTAAGGAATATTATGTTATGTAGATTGAGCATTTGTGAAGTTGCTTGTGAGAATTAACACCCTTGGGAGCTTAGTGTGGCTGGTAACCTTTAGTGGTAAGGGTTAAAGATAACTGGAGTAAGCTTTTTACTTGTTCATTTATAAAATTATTTACAAGTATGTTATATAACTATATGCATTGTGATTTATGAACTGATATAATAGCAAAATTGTGAAAGTATATATATGCGGGTGTGTGAGTAATGTGTGAGATGAATGTGAAGAGACATATGCAGACGTGTGCATTGCATTCATGACATTACCCTAGAGTAGGGTAAGGGGTACGGCCCTACTTTATGCAAGTCTAGAAAGTCATAAAGGTCTTGAGTGTAGAGTTTGACTCCGTTACGAAGGACTTTGAGCATAGTGCTTGACTCCACCACGACAGACATAGGATAAGAAATGATCCACGAGTGTACCCCAGACAAGGGTAAGGGGCATGATCTTACTTTGTGTAAGGTTAGAAAGTTCTAAAGGTCTCAAGTATAGAGTTTAACTTTACCATGATAGATCTTGGAGACCACCCATATGTAAAGAGGATACCTGGTAGAACAGTGATTTGATGGGCCTTGTTTCTTAAAAGACTAAAAGTTCTAATTTGAGCACAGAGATTGCTCTACTAGGTGGAACAGGAGTGCATGAGCATGAGCATGATGGACTAATGAAAATTGATTTGTGTATATGCATATTATATTGATTTTATTGAAATACATGCTACTTTATCCCTTGTTTATGATTTTGCTTACTAATCGATATTTGGGTTATATTCGAGTTACTAGGATGTATATCTCACTTTGTTACCGTTGTACACAGTAAAGAAAGCACAACAAGGCTAGGAAAGAAAGCGAGGAAAAAGTAACTTTACTTGGTAGTGGTATGACTACCAATTATGTTAAATGAATGTATAATAAGTTATTGTAGTTGAGTTTTCAGCTAGGATGCATAAGTGTATTTGAATATGAAAATGTTAATGTATATGTGAATTATGGTTGAAAACTTGCTTGTATTTATATGATTATGCATCTCGTCGAGCGAACCATAGTAATGTGTATGTGAGTAGGCCTAGATGCCAATTAAGTAAAGTGTATGTTATTATATAACTAGTTCTACTAGTATTTATGTGAATTGATGTGCTGATTTGTGTATGTGTATATGAGAACTTGACACAAATAGTGAGGTTGAGTCCCATTTGGAAAAGCCAAGTATATTGTGATTCTTGACCATATGGTGAGGTGAAGCCCTATATGTAAGAGTTGGATGGTTAAAAGTGGAGCTGGTCTATGTGTATATGTGTTGTATGTATTGTGCTTCATATAAGTCTACAAATGTGTAATGTGACATTGAGAGGACAATATGAGTAATTGATGTGATATATGTGATTAGAAGTGTCAATCATGTGTATATAGTCCTTTTGGACTTAGTTTAAGGCTCGGAATAATCTAATGGGATAAGGAATAAGAATTGAGCACGTCGGGTGTAAGTTTTTGAAAGAAAAAATAGCTTTTTGCACCTGTGTCCAATTTTAGATCAGATTGTCTGATTAAGTCCAAACTTATCTCATTAAATAGACTACATTGTGAGCTTTGTGTGGGTGCTTTAGTCACTTTGATCAGATATCAGATGTGGAAATAATGTGTGGTGGAAGTTCGTCTTCCTAGCTATCATATGGCAGTAGAAATTGCTGTCATATGAGTCGTGGTGCATTGTGTGCCACGCCACTGTGCATGGCACAAAGAAGAACAAAGTCATGGCTCTTTTTTGTAGGAAAATTGTTATGCTTCTTTGAGTCATAGAATTATTTTTATGCTTCCATTTGCTCTCATATTTGAACATATGTTTTTCTTGTATTTTGAAAACAAATTGAGAGATATTACTTTGATAAGTTATTGTGATTGTATCGTAATGTGTAATTCGAGAATGATAAAGTTCTGATTGAGTAGGGACTTCACAGAATGTGTACTTCCATATGCCTAAAGTTACAAGTCACAAAGGCTCTTAATTCAAAAATCCAAAAGGAAGTGAAGAAGATTGTCTCCTAATCTACTAGACTTCTTGTTCGAGCTTTATAAGCTTGGTTTCCAGAAAGGTGCCCATAGTCTTGATAGAACACATTTGTTACCCACTTTTATCTTTCAATTAGGACCTTTTATTAATGTTTTATCATCTCAAAGTGCACTTATTGCATTAGATTTGGAAAATTGCCTAAGTTTCTAAGTTCAATGCACTAGGGGTATTTTGGTCCAAAAAATGAAATTTTGAGAAAATGTACAAGAAAAATTGACAAAGTGCATTTTATGTCCAATTGATGAGTGGTGAAATTATATTTTTAAAATTTATTTTATTTTGGGAGTAATTAAATAAAAAGTCAATACTTTCTTAAGTGTCTTAGTTTGACCTAGTTTTTGGTTTGTCTTTGTGTGAAAATTTTTATATAATTTTGTGTAGCCAGAAAATTGGTTAATTTAATGAAATCTCTCTTCTAATTATTAATTTAATTCTGGAAATTAATTACATTTTATTATATCACATGCTATTTAATTGAATTATGTGATTTATGTGATATAGGTGGCATGTGACTTTTGCATCAATTAGGCAATCAAAGTCAAAACTCCTTAAGGTCAATGGCTGAGCATTTGAACTTGATGTATGATATTTTTGAGATATTAAATCAGCTTAAATGATGTGGATAACACATGAGAAATTATATACACATTGGAATTATCTACAAACCAATAGGAGGTTGCCACCTTGCAAGTGTGACAAGGCTCCCATTTTCACTTTAATTTATTTTCTTATTTTTTAACTAAGCCTTCAGCTGATGGGAGAAAAGTGGGAGCACGCTATCACCACATTTTTTTCAGATCAAACATTCATGTCATTCATCTTTCACATTTTCTCTCTCTTATTCTTGGTGTTCTTCATTTTCTCCTCCTTCTCTCTATACTCCAGCATGTCCAACCCCTATTCTTCCACCCTTTCTCTATCAAATCAACTCAAATCATCCACCATTATCTTCCTCTATCATGGCCAAACTCACCCCAAGCATCTAGAGGAAGAATTGAAGCCCAATTCATCAAGACTATGGAGCGTACCTCTTGGCCACATGGTGTTCATGGAGGAGCAAGATTTTCTTGATTTTTTCTAGCTAGATTCTTTGTGGAATCCTAGGGGAGGGTTGATGGAAGATGAGTCTTGAAGTCTTCACTTAGCTAAGCTTAACTATTTCTTTATCTTGTTTCAATTTCATTAGAATACTATGACTATTATTGATTGTGGTTTAATTTGACTTTATTTTCATAGTTGTTTGTAATTTGTAATATTGAAACAAGATTATTTAGTTGAATTTCATGCTCTTGTTGCTGCTAGAATTTTTGGCCTCATGAATTTACATTGTAATATGTGATTTCAATTAGGGAATGTCTTGTATTAGCCTAGCATGTAATTGCATGGTGAATACTTGATAAGTTGCTTAAGTTTTTGTAGTTTTGAGCTTAGGTACAGCTTTGAGTAGTGGCAATTAGAAATGAATTTTAACTAAACACTTGGTTAATTTCAGAGCTAAGCTAGTAAGGTTACCCAGGGGGCTTGTAATAGCACTTAGGGAATTGAATTAGTGAAGCTAGGTTACTTGAGATAGTTGTCTTAGGTAAACATTGTTCCAACCAAGGAAGAGGAGTTAAGTGAGCTACCATAATTAATTAAAGGGCTAGGAATCTTCCATTAGTAATACCCTAGAGTTCCTACTTGAATAAGCAAGCCACTTTATTCACAATTAAGATCAATTTTCTAGTTTAATTCATTAGATAATGAGGTTAGAACTTGATTAATCAACTTTAAACTGTGATTTATTTAACTAGATAACTTTAAATTAGATTTAAAACCATTCCTTGGGAGATGACCTAGGGTTGGCCCTATATTTCATTAAGGTTAGCTTTAGTTTAATTTTGAGGATAAGTGAGTAATCCCTATCAAGTCTCAACCAACTTGTATACCCTATCTCCATGAGCTTGAAGTCTATGATCAATGAAATTTACCAAGTCTATATCTTTAGAGTCAGTGACTTTCTCTTTAGCAATTCTAGCTTTCTTGACTTGTAGAGGTTACTTACTCACTTCTAACTTTCTTGTTGAAGTAGCAGTCTGAGCAACAAATGACTTGGAAGCTTGGGAACCTTCCTTATTATCAATCACTAGAAGCCCTATTTTCTTCAAGGTAGTGACATTCATTTCCTCACACATGTATCTGACACCTTCCAGATAAAAAATCTTTTCCTTGTCACAAATTAGGGAAATAATATTCCAATAGGGAAGGAATTGAGATTTCTTTTTGTAGACCTCTTCAACACACCTAGCATCTTTCTAATTATAAGCTTTGGAAGGTTGATTGGATCCTTTTTGATCAAGATTGCCAAATAATTCTTTTCCTTTTCACTTAAAGAGCAGAACCCATGTTGTTTATAAAAGAAAATCCTAGTAAGAATGTAGTCACTACCACAAAATAAGATAAATATGATGCCATAAATTTGATGGTTATAAGGTAAAAATAACAAATAAAAAAGGTGCTAAATACTTGATGGTTTTTTTAAAACAACCGTCAAGTATTCAAGTATATACTTGATGATTTTTTTCAAAACAACCGTCAAGTATTTAAGTATATACTTGACGGTTATATTATAATAACTATCAAATATATCTTTTATCTCAAATTAAGTTTTTTATAAATATATTTGATGCTTGTTTTAATATAATTGTCAAGTATATTTTAAAATACTTGATGGTTATATGTAAACAAGCATCAAATATATAATTTAAAAATAAAATTGAAAAAAATTAATTACTTGACCCTTGTTTTTAAAAAACTATCAAGTATGTCCAGGCTATTATTTGGCATTTTTTTAGTAACAAGCATCAAGTAAGTAATATTTGATAGTTATTATGAAATAATCATCAAGTATTTCCTTTTAAATTCATGCTCTAGAATCTTTCATTTTTCATATTTTTGTAACTCAAATGTTTTTGGAAACACTCCTAGATTGCCTAAAAATAATTTTCTATCATAGAAATTGCCTAAAAACATGAATTGACACTCAATTCTTCTTGGGTTTTGCTTGTGGGTTCCAATTTATGGGGTTTGTGCTTGGTTCGTTCATCTAACACTTCATTTTTTTAGGTTCATTCTCTATCTTGCAAATGTAAGTTTCTTTTTCGTCTTCTTAATTCATTTTTAGGTTTAATGTTTAGGGTAAATCTGATTTGAAATTCCCCTCCCTTCTCTTCAATAGTGTAAAATGTGGTCTCCTCTCTTCCTCCCCCTCCTCCTCCTCTTTGTCCTCATGGTCTTCCTTTCTCAAGTAAGTTGGCCTATCCTTTTCCTTGTAGCAATGTTGTCAATTGATTGTAATTAGGCAGTTAATTGGAATTAGTTATTGTAATATGAAATTTTTGTTCATTAGATCTATTCTTGTAGCTGGATGTATAACTTTTGGTTTTAGGTTTGTTGTTAATTATGAAATTAAATTTAGGATTAAATAAAAATTATTTTACTCTTGGACATTATATGATTTTCTTGAAAATTTTCTTTCCTTATTGTGGTGATGGTGATAATTTGTTGTTTGATAGCTTGATTAGGTATGATTGAGTTATATTGGATTTTTAGGATGAAATTTTTATATCAATTGTTGCTGGATAGTTTGATTAGGTATGATTATTGTATGAGAACTTGCATGATGAAATTTTTAAACAAAGAGAGGGTTCAAAACCTAGAAAACTAATTTTTCATGATCAAATTTTTGTATCAATTGTTGTTGGTAACTTGATTAAGTATAATTAAGTTATATGAGAACTTGACGATGAAATTTTTTTAATAAAGAGAGGGAATAAAGCTTAGGAAACTCTCTTTTTTAAGTTGTTATGTTGCTGAAATTATTTCAATGGCTAGCATTAAAATGTAGTTTGTAGTTTTCAATAAGATTAAAGAGGGAATGTGGAAACATATGGTCAGTGACTTATTGATTGATTGATCCTTTATATCTAACTCTCCCATTATCTAGGAGTAGTTAAAGTCACTAATCATATTCCCCTCTTAATCTTTATTGGAATTAACTGTTGTGAAATTTAAGGGTAACCTTTCTTATGATAAAAGAATTGGGATAACTGAATAACTTATTTGATTGTCTATAACAGTGTGAAAGTATGCTTTCTAGTGCATGAAATTATTTTAAACCGAGCATGTTTAATGGCATGGCATGATGGTTGTATGGAAATGGAATCTTAATCAAACAAACAAGTGAAAGTGTGTGATTCTATACTTTATATGTGTATGTGTTTGTGCATGTACAGTAGTGAATATGAATTTATGGTTAGTACTAAAGCATGATCATAAGGGTAGGAGTTCACCAATAGAGAGAAGTAGTGAAAGACCATATGGCATATTGTCCTTAGTGCCCAATAGGGTGTGGTGTTGAAGAATTGTATATCCATAGTGCCTTTTGAGTTGCAATGTTGGAGATTATCTCCTTAGTGCCTATTGAGGTGTAGTGTTGGAGATTTAGACTGCTTAGTATCAATGTGATAATGTGTTAGAATCAATGACACTCCATTGTGTGTAATGGGAGAAACCATAGTCCAAAAGTATGATAGAACGCATGTGTTCGTTAGTTTAGGATGAGCCCATGGCTTTGAGTTGGGGTAATTTGAAGGTTTGGATGGTAGTTATCATACTAAATATTATATTAGTGGCGAATTATGTAATATGTTGTAAAAGTGGTGAAAGTGGAAAATTATGGTACTTATATAATATTTTGAGGTGAAATATATGTTATATGTTATGTTTAAAAGTATATTATTCAATACTTGCTTATGGTTGTATGTGATAATCAAAAGTAAAGAGTTATTTTATTAATAATATTTTTATCTCACCCCGTGGTTACATTTTTATAGGTCATAATGGAGAGCCCAATAAGAGAAAAGAGTTTGTACCGGTATAAAGTTCTTAAAGCCGTGTGAACTTAGAGTTTTATATAATGAACTTAATGTTTTATAAATGATGCGTATATAAATTACTATAGGACTTACATGCATGGTTATATTTGTCAATTTTTAAAATTGTAGTGATTTTATAAATCTTAAGCCATATGTGTAAATTTGTGGTGAAATGATTGACAGGAGCTAAGATTCAATGGTAAATGTGTTATGAAGGAGGAAAAAATATGTTAAAGTTGCGAATTTATGGTGAACTTGGCGAGAATATGGCTTTTATGCAAAATAATGAGAATTTTGTATCTGTAGAAATGAGCTATTGAATGGCTAAACTTTGATTTTTATGCATATGTGTTATAAAATAAGATCAATCAGGTGTATTAGTCCTTTTAGACTTGGTTTAAGGCTTAGAATGGTTTGATGAGACAATGTGATCAATTTAAGTGCTTGGTTGCACTAAGCTATTTGAAAAAGTAGCTTTTTGCAACCAGTTATCCAAACTTTCATCGAACCTTTAGGTTGTGTCCATGCTTATTTCATAAGCTAGCTTATAAAATAAGTTCGTGTTGGGCACTTGAACCACTTTGATCGGACGTCATATGTGGAAACAACAATGACAGTTGTAGAAATGTCATATGCACTGTGGCGCATAGTGTGCTTACATCTTAGAGCATGTCACAGAAAAGGCTAGCTCATAGCGCTATACCACATGCTATGGCATAGGGCTCATTTTTAGACTTTATTTCTTTATTTTAAAAGCATGTAAAGACTCTCATGAATATACAATATCTTTTGTTATGCTATACTTTATTTAGTATTCATTTAGTTGAGAATTTTAATGATTTTTAAATATAAGTAATAAACCCAAGCTTTTCAAACAGAGTATTTATTTTGCAATTTGTAAGGTGTGTGGTGATTATCTTAATCCTCTCATTGTTTCATGATAGTATTTAGGGAGTGTTACAAAATGGATGTCTACCAATCATTTATCCAAGGAATATTAGGATAGCGTGGCGGATTTCATTAAGTTTGTAGTTAAGCATGTGGAGAATCTTGCTTGAATTGTTTTCTTGTATTCAAAGTGTGGCCTTTTTGAAGTGAGTTATTCTAGATAATTGTGAATAACACTTAGTGATTAATGAGATGGATCAAAGTTACAAGTGTTGAACAATACATGGTGAGACAAGGGATGATATTTTTTATGGCAAGGAGGATAGTGAAAGCTATGCATCATCTCCTGATGATTTTAACACATGTACACTTGAGGAAGATTGTCTCAAATAGATGGCCAAAGCAATTGACTTCGAGGATTGTTTGGAAATGCTTGAGAAGTTGAAAAGTGATGCAAAGATGCCACTGTATGGTAGTTGTAGGGCGTTAAAGTTGTCAGCAGTGTTAAAATTATACAACATGAAGGCAAAACATGGATGGAGTGATGCGAACTTTATCGAGTTGCTTGGTTATTTGAAAGTATAATTACTTCCTAATAAAAAGGATTTTCCTTGCCAAACATATGACACAAAACAAGTGCTATAATCAATTGGCATAAGTTATGTATTTGGCATAAGTTATGAAAAGATACATGCATGCCTTATTGATTGCCTTTTATTTTGGAATGAATATGTGACATTAACTGAGTATTTGAAGTGTAATGCCCCAACCCACAAGCAGAAGGATTGAGTTTGATGAAGGTACAATGGTATTTTCTAATCGTGCCTAGATTTAGATGTATGTATAGCAGTGTAGAAGTTGTAAAAAGCTTAACATGTCATGCAGCTGATAGGATTAAAGACGGTATGCTTTGTTATCATGTTGATTCTCTACAATGAAGAAAGATTGATTATGAGTACCGTGAAATTAGGGAAGAGAGTAGTAACCTACGCCTTGCTTTGTCTACTGATAGGATGAATCCTCATGTGCTTCAAAGTAGTGACCATAGTTTATGGCCAATCATCTTGGTGATTTATAACCTTCTTTTGTGGCTTTGCATGAAGCATAAGTATATGATGTTGTCCATGCTAATTACGGGACCCACGCAACCTAGGAATGACATAGACATATATTTGTCTCCTCTAATTGATGACTTGAAGATCATGTGGGAGTCAAGTGTAAGGGTATATGATGGGTATAGGAAAGAAAGATTCAATTTAAAAGCTATTTTTTTGATATAGTTAATGACTTTTCTGGCTATGGTAAGCTGTCAGGGCATCGCATTAAAAGGGAACTTGGATGCCTTATTTTAAAGAGGGAACACATTCTATGAGGCTGTAACATGGGATGGAGAATGTTTATGTAACATCCTAAATTTCTAATCCTATATTAATGATTGATTAAGAATGGATTAGTGATTTAATGTGGGAATAGGATTCTAAGTAGTGAAATGTTATTTTTACTCATTGGGATGTTATATGAACAGATATAAGTAGAAGAGCGGAGTCCTGAAGCAGAACGTGTAAGCAGAGTAAGGATTTTCCTCATTGTGCCATGCACCATAGCGGGAAATAGATGCACCGCGACCTATAGATCAGAAATCATTTTAATAGACATGTCCAACTCGAAAAACAAAGGGAGAAATGTGAGAGAGGTTTGGTGTGGAAAAGAGCAAAGGCTGTGCTAGGGCAAGCGAAATCAAGACCAAAGACAGTGTCTCTAACTTGTTACTTATCGGGTAAGTCACGTATAGCCATAATGTCCGAATCTACCCTATTTTTCCTTAGTTTTAATTATTGAGAAATTGAATTCAAGAGTTTTAAGGAGCTAATTTCTTACCCTATAGTGATAAAAAGGTTCTTCAAAACTAAACTAGTGCTTTGTGATTGATTGGAGACGAAACAAAAAAACTTTAGAGCTGTAGGCAAGAATTGCCTTAATCTAGAGAAAGAGTAGTGAGAGAAAATTGCTAGAAAATGTTAAAGCTTGGAATGATAGGTAATCAATGGCAATATTAGTAAGCGAGTATGAAATGTGGAATTGATAGCAATTAAGTGTTTAAATGTGATAATTGGCACATTTAGTCAATAGAGGAATTGACTCTAAATGCCAATTTTGTGTATGTTCTAGTATGTGACTAATGAATTGCAAGAAAGGAGCTTAAATAGGGTTGAAGTTACATAGGTAACCCTTTCTATCGAATAAAAGGGTTAAGGTAACCATATAGTTTATTGTGTTTATTAACTCTTATGTTTGTGTAGGAGTAAATACAAATGATAAAGTTGTTTTGAGATTGTTGTGCATAATTTGATATTGTAACTGATTTTAGCATAAAAATTAATTTGTAAATGGATATGGATTTCGATTGATATATATATTATGTATAAAAGTTTGTGATATGAAAATGTGAAGAAAGAGTAGTGAAAATTGTGAAGGAGCATGATTATATGGGTAGGAGTTCACCCAAGATATGTGGGGATGTGTGTGTGTGTGTGTGTGTGTGGAGATATGTGAGTGAAAAATTCATATGGTCAGGCTAGTACCATGTGACATTCCATGCAGCATTATATAGGCTGGTATCATAGGTAATTTGGTACAGCACATTATGGGACTGTTACCATAGGATATTTAGATAGTTTAGCAACTCCTTAGTGCTTGACAACGTGCAATTAGGAGTCAACGATGCCTCTATCACAAGTGTGTGAAGAGGGAAAAATATAGCCTGTAGGTGGGTTACATTACCTTTGGTCGGGTGTTTCTACTACTGAAAGTGTGCTCAAGTTAACAAATGGTTGATCTAAGAGAGCCTATGGTTTTATGTTTGGGAACATTAAAGGTTCGGTGACTGGACGATCATGCTAGTATATATTTGTGTGGAATTGTTTCTAGAAAGAAGAATTATTTCATATCTTGATATATATGTGATATTACTTTATTTTGTTACTTTGATATAGTTATGTGCGGAAATAAGCATTTAATGAACTATATTGGTTACTGAGATTTTTATCTCACCCGTGGTTATTTACATTTTTTACGCTCTGGTGCTAGTGGATCGAAGGGGAAAGACATTGGTTGAGTTGAGATCTCTCATTAAGCCTTTGTAAGGTATTAGTGTAAACAATTTAGTTGTTATTAGTCTTGTATATGTATAAGTTGCCATAAGATTTATACATGTGCATAACGATATGTTTTGTGATTGTGAGTTCCCTAGCCCTTGTATATGTGTGAATGATGAAATAACTAGATAGGCTAGTGGATGGATGTAATTATGCATAAATATGAGATGAGTAGAGATTATATGTAGTGATTTGGCCATATATGAGATTAAATAAATGAAAATGTGAATTGTCCTAAAGGGTGAAATGGACGATTTATAGGTCAAATTTGTGTATGTGTTATATTGTGTATGTGTATGGTCAATTAGGTGTATATTGTCCATTTGGACTTAGTCAAGGCCTAAAAAGTGGCTAATGACAATTGGATTCAAATTGAGACATTTAAGTGGCAGAATTTTAGCAGAAAATGGTCAAAATGCACTTGATTTTCCAATTTTTGATAGAAATATTGGATTGAGATGAAACTAATGTCATTCTTTAGATTTTAAAACAAGCTTTGTGTTGGCGCTTGAACCATCCTAATCGGACATCATATGTGGAAATGACGTGTATCTAAATTTCATATCAGAAACTGCCATTTGACAGCAAATTCAAGTATGTGTGCTACGACGCATGTACTCGCATGCCGTGGCATACGGCACAAAGCGAGCAACTATGGCCTCTGTGCTACATGCTGTGGTGTATCACAGCACATGGTGCCAAATTTCACTTTATTTTTTAGTAATGCACACGTTTTCTAGATCCTTGATGCATATAGGTTTTTTACTTTCACTGCGTGTAATATGATTTATACTTGAGTGAGTTATAAAATGATTTCTAAAAACTTTTAGGATCCTAATGCTTTCAATATTTACAGCTTAAATGATTTCGAAGTAATTAAATCAATTATAGTGGAGCGCATGGTAATGTCAGCAAGAGTATTACAATTTACCTTAGGCATTGTAAATTTTTACACTGAGAACATCGTTATTAGCGATTGAGAAAAGCCTTTAATGGAAACTCAAAAGAAGGTAAGGCACTATTATTGTTAATAAGATATGAGCTATTTGAGAAGATCAAATATTTAGATGTTGAATATGGAAAACCTTTTATGAGGCACCTTGTGTAACATCCTGAACTTCAATCCAGGAAACTAGTTACTAATTAGGGGTAAATTAGTAATTAGTAGATTGATTATGGTTTTGGTTAATGGATTGATGTTTTATGTTGCAGTAATGAGAGTTATCTCACCGTGCCATGTGCCACGACATGTGCAGCATATGCCGCGGTATGGCATATATTTTGCTTAAAGCTGGCGTACTCAGCTTGTATTTTAGATGAGAGAAAGGAAGAAAAATGAGTAGGAGGAGAAGAGATGAGTTAGCTCTATTAAGGCATATATTTTCAAGAGTTTAGGAGTTTGTTTCAGCTAATGACTTGGCAGGTAAGTTTCATACCACCCTCTACTATATTTCTACCTTAATTTTTCTAAGTTTGGTTGATAGAGAAATTGAATCAATGAATTTTAAGGGGTTAAAATATGGGAAAAATGTTTTAAAAGGGCTCTTGGGTGCAAAATTAAGGTTTTGTGACTAGTTTGGGATTTAGTTGTTAAACTTTAGAGCTATAGGCTCAAATTGGCCTAATTAATTAGGCTAGTAAAAGTGAAAATGCTAGTTAAGTGACTTAAGAGGGTGTTTTGGTTATGTGATGATCTAAGAATGTGTAATTGTGATGAATGAGGTAATTGGGATTTTTATAAGTGTTAAGTGGTGTGATTTGGTTAAGATGTGCTTTTCCTTAGGTGTAAAACTGATCAAGGACATCTAATTGTATAGATTGGGTAGTTGAGTAACCACTTGTGGGAATCTAAGTTCTTCAAGTAAAGTAGCACGAACGATAACCCTTGGTAATAAGGTAAAAGATAACTAGAGTAACCCTTTTATCTATTAGTTTTTAAAATGATTTACAAGTATTTTATGTAAATTATATGC
Source organism: Prosopis cineraria (assembly GCF_029017545.1). Classification (NCBI taxonomy): domain Eukaryota; kingdom Viridiplantae; phylum Streptophyta; class Magnoliopsida; order Fabales; family Fabaceae; genus Prosopis; species Prosopis cineraria. Next base: position 19,435,624 of record NW_026555334.1, on the reverse strand, counting down.
ATTTTGTTTTATGAAGTGATAGTAGAAAAATTGCAAAAGAATGATGTATGTGTATGTGCGAGTAATGCTTGAAATATATGCAAAGAGACATGTATATTTGTATCCACAAGTATACCCTAAACTAGAGTAAGGGGTCGTGGCCTTACTCTATGTAAAGCTAGAAAGTCCTGAAAGGTCTTAAGTGTTTATGATGATTTGCTAAGGAAAACCTATGAATATATGCATCCACTAGTGTACCTTAGACTAGGGTAAGGAGTCGTGGCCGTACTCTGTGTAAGGCTAAAAAGTCTTAATAGACTAAACGTTGAGCTTGCTTTGCTAGTGGGGACTTAGGAGTCCACCCATATTTGTGATGCCTAGTTTGAGGCAATGGTTTGGTAGGCCTTATTTCGTGTAAGGCTAGAAATCTTGTTTCAAACGTTGAGCTTGCTTTGCTAGTAGGAATCAAGATTGCATGAGTATAGTGGATGAATGAGCACGTCATTGTGTGTATATCTATCTATATTTCTTTTTATTGAAATTGATGTTACTTTATCTCTTGTATTTTATTTTGCTTACTAATTGATTATTGAGATTTATCCAACTTACTAGGATGTATATCTCACTTCATTATCTTCATATATAGGTGGAGAAAGTACAAGAAAGATGGGAAAGGAAATGAGGAAAGATTAGCTTCATTTAGTAGTGGTATAACTACTTTTATATGTAATGAACGCATATTTGTCTTTAAGGAGTTTTGGTTGCCAATTAGAATGCATATGTGTATGTATATGTGTATGTATATGTGGTTTTTGAGTTGTGATGACTTTCTTACATAAATGAGATTGCATCTTGTTGAGTGATAGAACATATTTCTTATCCACTTTTATTTGTCAATTAGGGCCCTTTTATTAATGATTTATCACCTTTAAGTGTACACATTGCATTAGATCTTGAATTTTGCCCAAGTTTTTAAGTTCAGTGCACAGGGGTATTTTGGTCTAAAAATTAAACTTTTAAGAAAATGTATGAGAAAATTTGAGAAAGCGCATTTTATGTCTAGTTGATGAGTGGTGAAATTATATTTTTAAAATTCATTTTAGTTTGAGAGTAATTAAATAAAAAAGTCAACACCTTCTTAAGTGTCTTAGTTTGATCTAGTTTTCGATTTGCCTTTATGTGAAAATTTTTATATAATTTTGTACAACTTGAAACTTGGTTAATTTAATAAATTCTCCCTTCTAATTATGATTTAATTATAGACATTAATTAGATTTTATTATATCACATGCTGTTTAATTGAATTATATGATTTATGTGACATAGGTGGCATGTGACTTGTGCATCAATTGGACAATTGAGGTCAACACTCCTTGAGGTTAATGGCTGATGGTTTGCACATGAATTATGATTATTTTAAGGGATTAAATCAGCTTAAATGATATGGATGACATATGAGAAATTAGGCACACATTGGAATCATCTACAAATCAATATTAGGGTGCCACCTTGCAAGTATGACAAGGCTCCTATTTCTATTTTAATTTCTTTTTCTTTTTTTTAACTAAGTTTCAGCTGTGCCAAAACAAAATAAGCACACCATTCAGCTCCTAAAATGAGATTGATTCACTCATTCACTCATCTTCCATAATTTCTTTCTCTAGTTCATCTTGTTCTTCATTTTCTCCACCTTTTCTCTATATTTTTCATTTTTCCAGCACCTATAACTCCACATTCAGCCATCAAACTTCCACAAATCCACTACCATTCCATTCCTTTTACTTGGATGAACCTATCCCTACTACTTGCAAGGAGATTTAAAGCTTGATTCCACTATTTCCATGGAGCTCTACTTAGCTATGTCTAGTTTTTAGAGGAGTAAGATGGTTTTAATGTTTTTTAGCTAAATTCCCTATGGAATCCCAGGGAGGAGTTAAGGGAAGAGGAGTTTTGAATTTTTCATTTGGCTAAGCTCAATTATTTCTTCATCTTGTTTCAATTTCACTAGAATACTATGACTATGGCTAATTGTAGTTCAATTTGACTTTAGTTTCATGGTTGGTTATAATTTTTAATGTTGAAACAAGACTGTTGACTTGAATTTCACTTCCTTTTGTTGCTGGAAATTTCTACCACTTAGTGATTTTGCATTGTAATATGTGATTTCATTTGGTGAATGTCTTGTATTAGCCCAGCATGTAATTGTGTGGTGAATACTTGATGAGTTGCTTGAGTTTTCATAATTTTGAGCTTAGGTACAGCTTTGGCAAATGGCAATTGGGAATGAATTTTAACTAAACACTTAGTTAATTCTTGAGCTAAGCTAGTGAGGTAACCTAAAGGGCTTGTAATAGCACTTAGAGAATTGAATTAGTAAAGCTAGGTTACTTGAGATAGTTGTCTTAAGTAAATACATTTTTCAGCTAAGAAAGAAAAGTTGAGTAAGCTGTCATAATTAGTTAGAGGCTAAGATTCTTCCATTAACAACACCCTAGGGTTCCTACATTAAAAGGGAAGTTCATTCCATTCATAATTAGGATTAGTTTTCTAGCTTAATTCACTAGATAATTAGGTTAGCAATTAATTAATCAACTTCAAACTTTAGGTGATTTATTTCACTAGATAACTTTTAAATTAGACTTAAAATCATTCCTTGAGAGATGACCTAGGGTTGGCCCTATATTGCATTAGGGTTAGCTTTAGTTTAATTTTGAAGGCAAACAACAATCCCTATCACTGAGTATCATAATAGTAAGCATGTGGGTAGGCTTAGATGCTATTCAAGCAAGTGCATTATATGTTCTATACCTTGTTATGCTAGTAATGAATGTGAAATTATTATGAGATATTATCTTTTTGTGTGAAACTTGACTAAATAGTGCGGCTTGGCCCCATTTGTGTAAGTTGAGTGAAATTGTGATTTTCGGTCATATGGTGAGGCTTAGTCCTATATGTAGAGGTGGAATGGTTGACAGTGGAACAAGTATGTTGTTGTTTATATGGTTATGTATATTACCTCATGTAAGATCATAAGTGTGTAATGTAGCATTGAGATGTTAAATTGTGATTGTGATGTGTTATATGTGATATGAGGTGTTAATAAGGTGTATTTGGTCTTTTTGGACTTGGTTCAAGGCCTAAAATGGTCTAATGAAGTAAGGTGTGAGAATTGAACACCTATAGTGCTAAGGTTTGGAAAGAAAAGTAGCTTTTTGCAATTGGGTGTCTAATTTAAGATTAGACCATTGGATTATATTCAAACTTGTCTCATTAGATAAACTATGTTATTAAGATTCATGTGAGCACTTGAACTACTCTAATCAGACATCAGGTGTGAAGCACATGATGGAAGTTCATATTAAAAATCTATTATGACAGCAAAATCTAATACATACACCATGGCATATTGTGTTCAAGCCACAACACATGTCATAGAGCCAGAGCATGTTGATCTCTATCATATACCGCGGCACATGGCCTGTTTTTTAGAAAAGTAGTTGTTTGTTTTTCTTCTAAAGTGGGTGTGAGTCTACACTTTCGTTATCCCTTTTTATTGAACATATTTTTTAGAAGTCAGGATCCTATATTCTAAAAACAAATTAAGGGTTGTATCTTTGTTATTGTATTGTATTGTATTGCAATGAAAGGTGTGGATGTGTAAGTAAAGCCCGGGGTGAGAATCGAGACTTTACACCTTAGGACAAGCAGATGATGAAAAGATCTATTTTTTTTTAACGCCCTCATTAGACAACCTTGGATGTTTGGCATTTTCTTGATATTGTGCATATTAAGAAAAATATCTATGAGAGTCTTACTGGCACTTGAAATGTCAAGAAAAACAAATGATAGCATAAAGGCATGATTGGACATGATTTTATTAGGAATAAGAGAAGAATTGGCACCCTAAGATAAGGAAAACTATACCTTTCTCCCTCCGATAGTTCATATGCTATCTAAAAAAGAGAAAACTATATTTTATGAGTTCCTTAATTAGTTAAAGTTCTTGAGGGCTACTCTTCAAACGTTAAAAATCTTGTATCAATAAATGATTTGAAGTTGCAGGGCTTAAAGTCTCATGATTGCCATATTTTGATAGAGGATTTCATTTTGGTGGCTATATGTGCAATTTTACCCCGTAAAGTATGAGGGACAATCACTAAGTTATGTTTGTTTTTCAATTCCATTTGTATAAAGTGATTAACCTACATAAGTTGCCAAGGTTGCAAGCCTGAAATTTATTAACACTATGTGAGCTTAAGATGTATTTTCTATCAGCATTCTTTAATATTATGATCCACTTAACTGTTTACTAGGTTAGGGAGGTTCAAATGTGTAGGCTTGCTTATTTAAGATGGATGTATCCAATTGAGCATTAGATGGAGATTTTGAAACGCTATGTGAAAAATCAGAGTCAACTAGAGGGTTGCATTATTGAATCATATATTTGTAAAGAGGCTATTGACTTTTGTATTGATTATGTAACCTCTCTTAATACTCATGGGGTATTAGAAAAGATTAACACTATCACCACTACACATGTTTAAGAAGGGAATATTTATTTTACAAGGTATGGGATCCCTAAATTCTTTTAGAACCATTCAAAATATTTCATGTACAAAGCAATGCATAATGGAAGCTAAAGGATTGCATTCACATCCCTTAACACATGATTTGAAATCAAACAAATAATTTTAGAAAAGGGGCTGTGTGTCATGCCGTGTAGTACAAAGCTACGGGCTTCCTCTTTGTGCCATATGCTGTGTCATGCATGACAAATTTTTATTGTTAGATGATAGTTCATAAATATGACCTTTTGATGTGCGTTGTTTTCACATATGACATTTGATCGAAGTGATTTAAGCTTCCACATAAAGCTGATTTAATAAACTACTTAATGAGATAAGTATGGGCATGATTTAATGATCCAATCTCAATTTGAACACTTGGGTGTAAAACGTCACTTTTCTTTAAAATTCAAGCATCCAAAGTGTTCAAATCTTACACTTTGTATCATTAAACCATTTTAGGCCTAGAACTAAGTCCAAAAGGACTATTTACACTTGATTAATCAATAATATCACATTAAACACACATACATACACATTTGATCTTTTAACTGCCCTTTTTATACCAAAATAGGGTCAAATTTCACAAGTTCACATACAAACACTTTCTCAGCCAGTTTATCCACATACTCACCACCTTCAAACTTACTCACATTCACACATACCAATCTTAGCCTGTGTAATGTCCACCTTGACATTACCCAAATTCATCACACAATCACAACAACCAATCATAATTAGGAGCAAGGATTTGTTCCTAATCTCACATTATATATATAAGGGTTAAAACTAATAATCTTTTAAAAATAATTAAGGAATATTTAGGATCCTATAAAAACCCTTTAAATTGATAGTTTGAGCTTAAACTTAATGATTTATATAGGTTTTGGAAGCATGGAAAAGTTTTAGGAAGCAAACCACTTCAAAATAGGGCCAAAAATGTCATTTTTGAGTGTTTTAGTCTATGCGCCGTGACTCGTGGGCTGTGGCTTGTGGCATAGAATGCCATGTTTTCTCACTGTATCGTGCACAGCGACTTGCGCGAAATGCACTGCGGCACACGTGTCCATGACAGCAATGCTGTCATGACAGCTTTTTTAGACAAATTTCAAATGCACACTATTTTCACATTCGATGTCCAATTGGAGTGATTTAAGCGCCCATGCAAATTTTATTCAATAAGCTAACTAATGGTATAAGTTTCGTTATGATCTGACACTGTATGAGAATTTTAGACACTCAGATGAAACAATTAGTTTTTAAAGAAATTTTCAACCATCCAAGTACCCAAAACTCATAACTAATACCATTAACCTATTGTGAGGCTTGAACTAAATCCAATGGACCAAAATACACATGAGTGACCAATCAAACACCTAAAAACATACCAAACACAAAATTTGGCCACTCAATGGCCATTTTGCCCAATATGGCCAAAATACCAAATCAACATCATATATGCTATTTGGCCTCTATTGCCACATAATACATTACAAATACATTGTCACCACATAAATAAAACATTCCTTGCACTTGTATTAGTATTTTAGCTCATTACCATAAAAATTACCACATATTCACCTCATATACAATATTAGGCTAAAATACACAGCAACATAGTATGAAACAAGTGCAACCAATCAAAATGATATATATTCCTAGTTGGCAACATATAATTTCATATAACAATTTTATGTACATCACTCAAACCAAAACCGAACTTTACAAAGAGTATATTAGATATGCTACCCCCTGCCCGATTCCCTCTTTGGCTCAGTCTCATTGGTAGCACCTATAAAATGATAATCCACGGGGTGAGATAAAAATCTTAGTAACTAAGATAATCTACATTATTGATTAACAAGCCAAGTTATAAACAAGCATTAAAATAAGTAACATAATCACATCATATAATATCACCACAAATTTGCATGTATGATCCCTAACCATCCGGTCCTCCAATACTCCCGACCGAACCAGTAGGCTATTTCATAGAACCAAACTACATGTATGGTCCCCAAGCTCACTATCTCCATAAGGGTGACCTCCCACCCTCTAATATGCCACATTTCACTACATATCTCCACTTGAACATGCATAAACAAATTTCTAAACAAATATAACAAAACCTTACCATTTTCTTTAAAAATATAGAATTTCACAAAGCAATACTCTACTCATTTTCTAAAATAGTTAACCTTTAAGGAATTTATACATATATACTCAACAATTCATAGAAAAGAAACTTGAGAATAACTTATACAAGGTAATAAACAATGCAAATTATCTAGTTACCTCAACATTTTTGTTACTAAAAGGGTTACCCGTAGTATTAATTCTCTTCTTGTGTCAATGTAAGTCTTCCCACACCATAATCTACAACAACAAATACTATATGTTAATTTTTAATTAACACAAGCACTATTAGCTACCAATAACCTCCCAATTCTCCCACTTCTCACTCATATTCTTAACAAAGAGGCTTGTTAAGATTACAATTTTCTCACACAATCCCTTTAAGCCTCTTTCTACTTTATGACAACATAAAACTCAATATCTCAACTTATCACACTTTAAAACCCCATGATCAAGATAAAGCTTGATCCAACTTCCACTAAACAATAAAGTAGCTTCATATTACCATATATCCAAGATCAATAAACCTAAATTAAACCTTTAGAGTTAACAGAAACCTTTAAAACATTGACTCATCGCTTAATCCCATCAGACCAAATTCTCACTCTTTCAAATCCCATGAAAAACAAGATGAAAAGGTAGAGGAGAAGGGTAGGAAACTTACTTAAGAGTTTGAAAGCTCAAATCATCTTTAAAATCCTTCCAAATTGATGCCCTAATAGTGCCCAAAGTAGCCCCCTTCGTGCTCTAGGTTTTCCACCCTAAAAACTGTCCATTTCTAATGATTCCCAAAATTTTAAGTTGCCTGTTGTGCCGTGCACTATAGCGCACGCCACGCAAGTTGTGGCTCATGACACAGTGAGCAACAACTTGATTTTGCTCCCCCCAATGCTTCCCGACTTGATCCAACTTTCATCCTATCTCAATTTAGAGCCAAGTATGACCCAAAAATCCAATTAGCTACCCAAAAATATAATTAAATAAATTAATCATATTTTTAACTAATTTATCCCTTAATTAATCTATTTTTCTAGATTTAAAGTTTTAGGATGTTACAGCCTGCACATCACATTTAACCACTTTTCACACAAGTAGGGCTAAGGTTTATAAAATCATTATATATCACTACCAAATATGCAGATGTATCCTGTGACAACTTAATTATTTAAAAATTTACAATAAAGATAAATTCATTACAGAAGCTCTTTAATCTTATAGCAGTAGCACCACTATGCTGGTCTTAAATCTTTTCCTTTACCTTGCTCACTATCCAAACCTATAAAAATATAACCATGGGATGAAATAATAATCTCAATAACATAATAAGTCACTACTACTAATTATCACACATAATTACATGTGTATATCTCTTATGTGATGTAGATCTAAGAGTCTCCTTCTTAATACTTGAGAGATCCTCCTTCTCTTGTTCTCCTCAAGGTAATTGAATGGTACTCTATAGTAATCCATCCTTGAGGTACGAGGTTCTCTTCTTCCTTGTTTACATTGCTTCTTCCTTTGATAGAACTTTGTATTTCCAGTAATGGATAGAGTATTAAGAGTTCTCTTTACTAATGTAGACTTCAATAGTCGCTTGTTATATGCTTTATAAACTCTCTTAAAGACATCCTTCTTCTTCGTTGGTTCAAGCTGTCCATTTCTCTTATATCTGTTTTGCACAAATGAAGAACTAGAAGGGCATTTTGGTACCCACATTGCTTTGGGTCCTTAAATGTTACTAGTGGACATTTCTTGTCCTTTTGGAACCTAAATAAATTTATTTATCATAATAAGATTTATTTTAGTAAAACATGTATGAGCAACATGTCCAAGATTTTTGTAATAATCATAAATGATAGGAGGATATGACATTTGAAAACTTTTGTAAGAATCATAATGGGAAGTGAGTGTAATTTTTGAATGACATTTTTACTTCATCTAAATTCCTTTTCGAAAGATTATCATTTTCAAATTTCATATTTTCTAAATCATTTTTCAAAGAAGAAATTTTATTTAAACTAAGTTCATGAGCTTTAGACAAAATAGTAAACTCGTCAAGCATTTTATCATAAGAAATTTGCAAATTATTGAAAGAAAAATCAGAATCAAAATCAAAATCAAAGTAAGAAGTACTTGATACCTTATCATTAGCTTTGAAAATTAAGCAACTATGAGTATCTTCATCTTCTTTACCTTTTCTATTAGAAATATCTATCAACTTGCTTGCAAGGTAAGTGAAGTCAGCTTTCTTTGGCTTCTTGCTCTTCTCGAGTGATTGGGCTGTATGGATGTTAAGCACGTTTTTGCCATTTGTTGTTACATATTTAGCTTCTAGAGCATCCCATATTTCTTTAGCAGATGAGTAATTCAAAATGTTGGAATGCTCTGTTTGGTCTAAGGCACAGGATATAATCTCTTTAGCTTTCTTGTTCAACAGCACCAATCTTCTATCTTTATCATTGAGCTCTTCATCATTTTTGCATAGGGACTCCATTCATATTTCACCTAGGCACGTATGGTCCTTCCTCAATCACATCCCATGAATCCAAATCATAAGCTTCAAACAACAATTTTATTCTTAATTTCTAATATATAGAATCTTATTTGTTGGCTTGGTGGTTGATTGATTAGATGCGCTTCTTCAAAATCACCCATTCCAGCTAGGATCTTTCTGCTTGAAGCAATTAAGCTCTCAACAAGCAACTTGCTCTAATACCACTTGTAAGATATGCTGGTCACCCAAGAGGGGGTGAATTAGGTGTCCTTTGATTTTTTTTTACTTAAAGCTCTTGACCACAGAAACTTAGAATATGAATGAGAGGATAAATAGAGTTGATCAAGATACATGAGATAATGAGCAATAGACAAGGAATTTATCCTGGTTTAGCCTAATCCACTTGGCTTATGTCTAGTCTCCAAGAACGTCATAAGATTTTTCACTATAACCATAAGTTTGATCTAGGCACATGTAGAGTTATAGTGTAAACTCAGACTTAATGTTTGTATCACTCTCCTTCATAAAAATTCCACAAGTTTGATCCAGGCACTTGCAGAGCCTCTTACAATTTCTCTGACTTACAAGTCCATTTCTCTCCCCTTCATAGAGGTAATTTTAGCATCTACTTAAGATCCCTTGATCTAAAGCCAACTCAGATAAATAATAGAGAAATTCTGATCACAAAGTGATCCTAATACAAACTTACTCATTGAGTAGATGAATATATTAAGTATAATAATATTAGAGACAAATACAAAGAGTAGTCAAGGGTATTGAATATCACATCTTGTGCCATTCACTTCTTTACTACACTCTTCATAGATGAGTCCTTTTATAGATGGAGTTGATAAATGATCCGTTAAACTCATTGAAATAGCCATTGGAGTAGTCATCTTCTCTCCTCTTATGTCTTGCAAAGTGTCCGTTAGACATAATCAATTTTTCATTATTGTTCAATCTTTAACATTGTTGTTGTAAATGTAGCTTTGTAGCTTTTCTAATGGCATTGTTACCTAAAAAAGATAGTAGTAATTGGAAGCCTTTCAGATGGGTCTATGTGTTGGAGCCAAAAGCAAATATAATGGAATTTACGCATTTAATGCTTTGACAAAAGTAGATGAAGGTTTATACTAGTGTAACATTTTAGCACAGGTGGTGTAAATCAAGAATGAATTAGAAAGAGTTTGATCTAAGAAATAATTGTGTTTAGATAGATTCTAGGAAGGTTACTAAGTGAACACAATTGTTTGCAAATGAAAAGAATAGTTAAGAAATGAGTTTTGAATAGTTTAAGATTAAGAATGAAAAATGGAGCATGAAAAACCAATTTAGTACCAGTGCTATTTGCAGTAGTATCAGTGCTGTGATGAGAAATAATGACAGCATAGTGAACATAAAACATGTGTTACTTTGATAGTACTAATACAAGGCTTTTCATAAATGACGATGATATTTTTCATTTTATGGAGATAATAGGTTTTTTTAAAAGATGATTTATAGGACAATTGTTGATAAAAAGTACCTATTTTAATGTAAATTGAATGAAACCTTCTATTTCAAAGCTTTGAAGAATAGTATCGGTGCTAATATTTAGCACAGATGTTAAAATAACTTATATGCTTTCTTTGAAAGAGTAATTTGTTCAAGGCTGAAGATTTATATCAGTATATCAAATAGCAAAGATGTTAAAATAACTTAGCATCTTCTTTTGAACAAAAATTTCTTCAAGACAGAAGAGTAGTACTGGTGCTGTAGAATAGCATAGGTGCTAGCCAATGAAACAAGTAAACAACCACCTAGAATATTTGAAGAAATAAGGATTAGTATTGATATTGAAAAGTAGTCTTGGTGCTAAAACGTAGTACTGGTGCTAAAATGTACATAGCATAGGTGTTAGCACTTAGTATAGCTGCTAAAGAGAGGTTTTTGCCAAAAATGAAGGAATAGCACCGGTGTTAATAGCACAGCACTGGTGCTAAAGGCATATTTCCATAACACAGTTTATGGGTCAAATTCTAACAATCATGACTCTTTCATTTTAAATCCAAAATAGGAAAATGACCTATCATTGAAAATCTCTGGATGTCTAGTTCTAGTGAAATAATACCCACTTGAAAATGCAAAGTAGTTTGAGATATATAATAAAAAACATGAGCAAAGGTTAGTAGCTTTTTTTGAGTATTGGAAGTTTTAATAGCCAATATTAAACAATCATATCTACTTTATATAAAAAATATTTTGAATGAGATAGATTTATTTAAAAATCTTTACAAGTCTATTTTTAAATGAAATAAGTTTCACATTAGATAGATTTCTATATTAAGAGATATAGAGAAAATACTAAATCAAGGTCAAAACTAAATATCTCTAAAACTTTTAATGAACTTCAAGTGCTAATAACATAACTCCACTTTGAGTAAATATAACTTTTAAGAAATAATATAGAGTTAGTTTTCAAGTAATATTTAAGAGAAAATATTTTTAAATCTTGTGAGATTTAATTGATGGAAAAATGATTAAGGTCATATCTCACTATTTATTTTAAAACCAAATTGTATGTTATGATGCATATAAAACAATGAGCTTAGCATAAAATAATACACCTATCAAGATCAAGGCTATGATGTATATGACTTCACTCACTCAAGCATTTCTTGGATCTTTTTTCTCTTCATCTTTATGTTTTCATTCTTAAGTGAAGCATGCTAGTGATAGCTCAAATGGCATCCTCTTCCTGCTCACTCATATTTTTACACTGGATAACCTTCAATAATATATCATGAATAAAGTGGTTAGTCCAAATATCAATATGCATGGAAAGAAGTATAAAAATTATTAAATCATGTTATGCAAAAAAAATTAAAGAAACTTATATATATTGTCAATATCCAAGTTATGAAAAAGAACACCTTGACCATTCTTGGATATATAATAAATTTATGATCAAATAACTTTTAAGCACATAAAGAAAGTGGGTTCTGTAGGCTAAACCTTGACCATTCTTGTAATTTTGTTCATGTTTTAGTTAATGTGCTTTACCTAGTACTATATTTTTTTCATGATTTTTTTTTGTAAAGAAAGTGGGTGTATAGACTAAATGGGTGGCCATAAATGAGTGGGCAATAGGTAAGGCCATGGGTGGCTTGTACATGCCTGTGTACACCCCTAAAGGCGAGCCTTTCATTTTGGCGCAACAAGCTAAAGAAGTGTTCTATGTCCTTGACCCTACTAATAAGGGATGGTCTATTCTTTTATTACACAAAAAAGTAAATGAAGATTTAACAATTAAGGATGACCCATTTGAAGGGACATCAAATCAAAGTAATGTCATTAGGGACCCTTGACCACCCTGGTTGTGTCAAGGGTGTCAACTTTGGTGCCATAAAGAAGCAATACTTTAGCAAGATTAAAAAGCAAACATCAGCTTCTTCATCTAAGGTTCAAGAGCTAAGAGAGGAGCAAGTTGTTGTGAAGCATCAACTGGAAGCCTAGGTGAAGATAATTGACATGTTACTAAAAGGGTAGATCCCTAGGAGGATTTTGGCTAATGTTAGCCCTAGCGGGAAAGATAGCTGCACAGTCCCTTTAAATAAAATACCTAAGGTAATATATTTTATCTTTTGAATTTATTTAACTTTTTTTGTCTTAGAAATTGACATTGTTTCTTTATTTAGGGTGAGAATGATTGCAACTATTTGGTAAAAGATCCTTCACACAAAGTGGTTGCAACGGGACACGTCTACAACATTGTCAAGGATATAATCCATAACCTTCCCCTCTTGCCCAATTGCATGACGATTTCCTTGCTTGTTGCAATTGACCCTAATTATCCATTGCCTTATCCTACTGATAAGGCATAGACGGTAGGAGATGTGTTAGGGAGTTTTGTTACATGGTCCAGTCAACTTGGAATGATCAGTACACTAAAGCTAGTAAAGGACCTAAAGCTGACAAAAGACCCATTTCCAACAAAGAGAAAGTTATATATGATTTAAATAATTATTTAGAATCTTTTAATATACATCTCTAACTTTTTTATTGTATAACCGAGGGAGAAAAGTAACTTAAAAGGCAAGGTGTTAGGCATTAGTAAAGAGTTAGCCATGGTTTTGTAGCATCCAACACCTAGGGGTGTTCACAGGTTCAGTTCAGTTTGGTTTTAGGCAAAAATCAGATCGAACTAAACCAATTGGTTTAATCATTAATGGAACTTGATTGGTTACAATTGAAATTAGTTTAGTTTAGTTTTTGTTTTGATTTGGTTTGGTTTGTTTAAGGTTTGCATCAAGCTTTAATGAATTTATTTGATTTTTTTGCCATTTTTCCCATCTTTATAATAGTTGGATTTATTTTATTTTGAATTGATTCATGCATTGTCAGCTCTTTTATTGTATGGGAGGTCCTTATTTACCTCATGCTTTATTTCAATTATAATCGTAACATATTTATGAAAATTTGAAAGTCTTTGAACCTTGATTAATCACATATTATATGCATACATGTTCATCTTTTTATTTATTTATTTATTCTTTGTTTGGTCTCAAAAGAATCAAAGATAAAAAAATATGTTTATATTATATTAATCTTATTTATCTCTTCATTTCATTGGCCTTGAGTGTACTATGTCTTCATGATGATCTCATCAATTTTCTTGTGTTGTCCAAAATGTGTGTGTGTGTATATATATAATGTAAATTAATTTTATGATTGCAAGCAGTAAAAAATCAAAATAATGATGGTGATCAACTAATCATCTTCATGACTATATTAGATGTACTATTTGAATCTTTATGGAGAAAATTCATCACCTAATAGTAAGTAACAAACATACAAATATCTCAAGACTAAATATCTAAAATTTCAAATATCACGCTATTTAATATTAATACTTACACCTATAGTTCCATATATATATATATATATATATTTAAAATAATGAAACATAATATCCAATATCCACCTCTCATGTCATAATATACACTTAAATTATATCAACTACCTATTATCCAAAAATGAACTAATATATTTTATTAGATACATATTATATAAATAAATATTGTTTAATTAGATCCATATCTCAAAACCAAAACCAAATCGAACCAAGCGATTTGTGTCATAAAAAACCAAAGTAGACTTGATCAATAGTCGGTTTTGATTCTATTCATTTTGGTTTGGATTAGTTTGGTTTGGTATTTTTAGTTTGGATTGATTTTGAACACCCTTACCAATGCTTATGCCTATTATAGAAAACAAATTTTGTTGCTCTCTTGAGACTTATGCTTCATCTATGAGGATGATTCATCAAGTGCTGATTGGGGATATCATTAATTTTGACAATGTCCTATTCAGTAGAGCATCATTTGAAGTCATATGGGATGAAATTTTAAATCAAATTCTCAACCACAATATGGCGAGCACTATTTTGATGACCTTCTACCTAAGGTAATTCTTCATCATTACTCGGTTAATTACTTGAATAATGTATATGTGTGTACACACATATATTAAACTTACTTCTTTTTACACATAAGTCACCTTTATACTTCATTTGTGATTCATAGTGGCCTCGAGTCAGGGATCAAGTTGGTTAATACCTATGATTTCTATCCTCACAATGATAGTTCTAAGGAAGCTCTTAAAGATCAAGCAAGAATACTTTCAGATTAATTTTAGGAAAGGGGAGTAGACAAGGATACTTTATTTCTAACTCCTTTCTACTAAGGGTGAGCTGCTAATACTTATTACGAGTAAATATTTTTTATATTTACTTATTTGCTAATGCATACTATTTCTTGTTAGGGGGCATTGAATGCTTATCGTGGTTAATTCCATTGCTCCAAAAATATGGTATCTCAATCCCCTTAATGAAGAACTAAGCAACAGGGAAGATATAGTTGTACTTTTTAACAAGTTAGTTGGATTTTTTTTACTTATTATTTATTGTTATTTTTAGTTGATTTTTTTACTTATTATTTATTGTTATTTTTAGTTTTCATACACATATATTTCTCACATTCATTCCATACTTCCTTCTTAAAGTTGTGGTGTTTTATCGCACTGTGACTAATAAGAATGTGCCCTAAGGATGAGGGCATTTGACTCTTTTGAGAAATGGGTCATCGTTAAGGTATTTATTTATTTGGCTAGATTTTTAATTAAGAAACCATGCCATGTTTTACAATTTCATTGATATGTGGTTTTTTACAATGTGCATTCCAATTAGATTAGAGCAATGACTATGGTTATTGCTTGATGAAATTTATAAAGGACATTATCGCCTATGCCCCTACCACATTATCTGACAAGGTATATATTAAATTTAATTACCCTTTAATTATAAATTTTAACCAACTTCAAATAGCTACCTATTAAATTGAATTTGTTGTGACTGTTTGTTTATAGTACATTGAGGATGTCTATTGCATTCATTATACAGGTGCACATGTAGAAGAAATCCTTGAAAAGGTAGCCCAATGTGTGTTCAATATATAGGTAGCAACAGTGTTTAAGCTTGAACAATAATTACTTAGGTATATATATTTTACACATTACATTTTTTTGGTCAATTTTTATGGCTTAGGCTACTTAATTTTAGAACTTTAGTTTGCAAATTAGCTATGAGTATAGATTTTTTTAGGTTTTAGAGTTAAAAGTATAGGAATTTTAATACTACCTAGACAGTAAATAGATATTATTAGAAACATTCATTAGGTTATTTCTGGTTGCTAGATGGTTGTTTTGTTTTTTATGTGTGTATCTTTATATAGGGAGCAGCCCCCTATTTAAAAAAATGCCACAAATACTTGATGCTTATTTGCAAACAAACGTCAATTATTTGCTCATAGAAGCAAATTTGTATTCATATACTTGACAGTTTTTTTCCAAATAATAGTCAAGTAATCCCTCAATACTTGGTAGTTTTTAACTGTCATGTAAGGGTTACTTTAATATATGTTGCACCCTTACTTAACGGTTAATATTGGCAACAATAAGCATCAAGTATGTGGTTTTTTTTGGGGTAGTGAGTGTAATACTTTATAGGTAAGTGGTAGTTAAGTAAGAGCCTTCACACTTTCTTTGCCTACTGTTTACTCAGGAACAAGGGTTTTGTTAACTTCATTTGCATTATACTTATCTAGCCCCCCTTATATTTGTTATCAAGAGATAACCCTATCATTTTAGCCAAGCATCATTAGAAATTGTTATCTTGTTTTCCTTCATGTTTACAGAAAAGTCAAATTTCTTAGGATTGACAAAAATACTACTATAAATCATTTTTCCTCCCATTTGTGGAAATCCATATGATCTTCCAAATTTCTATTTTCACAAATAAGGAAATTTTATATCTCCATCTCATCTTTTTTTCCCTTCTTATGGAAATATTCATACTTGAAAAAATTTCAATGTTTTGGCTAAAAATTTAAAGTTTTGTTGATTATTATTTGATGTTTAAGCTCTAATCATTCAAACATTTGATATCTTTTGAGAGTCTTCAATATTTCAAAGTTTTGTGTATGAAACCTCAAATTTTGTGATATCCTCTTGAGCTTCTTTGAATACTTCAAAGTTTTTTTAAGGAACTTTGAAGTTTCTTCTCATATGTGTACTAAAGCCTTAATTTCAAAGTTTTTGATTTGAAACTTTGAATTTTGACACTTCTTGTGTCTTTTACTTCACATATATACAACTTCTGAACTTTTTCTTCAAAACTTTCAAAGTTTTTAATAGCAAACTTTATTGTTTTTTGATGAAAAGTTCAAATTTTTGGTTGAACCTATAGAAAAACATGAACATACTGCAAAGCTCAAGTCATTAAAGTTAAAAAATGATTAAAAACCTTAAAATGAATTAGAAATACTTATAATTCATTGGCATTTATCAAACCCAAATCTCTTCTGATATAAACAAGTTATTATGATCCCAATGGCTTTATTATTAGGAAGCTAGAAGTCAATTAGAATGTATTAGTATCCTTAAGATATTTGAATATCCTTTTCATAGTAGTTACATGGGACTTCTTTAGTGTTGATTGAAATCTTACACATAGGCCAACACTGAAGGAGATGTTTGGACAACTTGCTATCAAGTAAGAGCCCAATCATCCCTCTATAAGATTTGCACTCATACTCCAACCTTAAAGTATCTTCATCCATATTAATTCTTGAGCTTATGGGAGTTTCAATTCCATTAACTTGATCCATCCTATACTTTTTCAACATCTCCCAGAGGTGTTTGGTCAGACAAATGAATATCTCATCCTTTCTTTATTTAATTTGTAGGCTAAGGAAGAAATGCATTTCTCCTATCATTGACATCTCAAATTCTCCTTGTATTAACTCTACAAATTCTTGGCAAAGAGATTCATTAATAACACTAAACATAATATAAACAACATATGTTAACACAATTAATATATTCTTTCTCTTTCTTTTTAGAAATAAGGTAGTATCTACTTTATCTCTATTGAAACCCTTTTCTAAAAGAAAAGAGCTTAATCTCTCATAACATGCTCTTGGTGCTTGCTTGAGTCTATATAGAGCCTTTTTGAGTTAAAACATAAAATCTAGCTTGATTGGATCTTTAAAACTAGGAGGTTGCTCCACGTACACTTCTTTAAGAATGTACCTATTAATGAAGGCACTCTTCACATCTATTTGATAAAACTTATATCCTACATAGCAGTATAGGTTAAGAGTAAACAAATTGTTTCCAATCTTGCAATTGGAGCAAAAATCTCCTTATAGTCTATTCTTTCCTTTTGGTTGTATCCTTTGGCCACCAAACATGCTTTTTTCTTACAATCACCCCAGACTTATCAAGTTTGTTCTTGAACATTTAATCCCTATTATGGGGAGATTTTTGGGCCTTGATACAAAACTCCAAACTTGATTCCTTTTGAGCTCCTCTTATATAGAATCTATCTAATAGTTATCAAATAGTGCATCTCTAGTATTAGTAGGCTCAATCTCAGAGATAAAGGCTAAGTGACTAATAATATTTTAAACCGTACTCCTTGTTTTAATGGGTTTATTGATTTCACTAATTAGCTATTCAATTGGATGATTCTTGTTGTGCTTGCAAGACTTAGGTTAAGTAGGCTCTTCATCTTGTTGAGAGAAAGCTTCTTTAGACTCTTCCTTCTTTTTTTGACCTTCCTTTTGAGAATTTCAAGGCTTTTATAAGTTAAGATTTTTGAGCATCTTAGTCACATTATCCATAGCTACCATTTGTGTTGGATTCTTATTAAACACCGCATGAATTGATTCTTCTATGGCTGTGGTGAGGAAATTATAGACTTGGCAGGATTTTCTTCTGTTTGAATACCTTAAGAAGATTCCAATATAACTTGGCATCAAATTTGCTAAAGTTCTCTGTATTGTTGTTGTGAATGAAGAGCTTGCTCCCAAACACATAACGATGAGCTATATTGAGCTTCCTCCCTTTGCAGGGATCATACAGAGTCTTAATGAGCTTTGGTCTAATATAAGCTTTATTAGTTATATAATGAACTATGCTTATTACACATGTCTAGAATATGTGAGATACTCTATTACCATTTAGTATAGCAATAGCCAGTTCAGTCAGTTCCCTATTCTTCCTTTCAACAACTCCATTTTGCTATGGCATTCTTAGAGGCAAAAAGTTATGGCTGATTCCATTCTCTTCACAAAACTAAAAAAAAATTAAAATTTTTGGATTCTCCTTCTTGGTCTGACTTGATAGAAATAATAGAAATACCCTTCTCATATAACCTTCCCCTATATTCGCCAGATACAGGAGAAGATTAACTAAATCACCACATTAATCATACCAAACAGTAATCAAATATTTTGTTTGAAAAGCTTGGGCCTAATATTTTTTTGTTACAAGATCATCAAAATCACAATACGTCAAAGAATTACATAGTAGAAGCAAATCACATTCATTCATACAAACTATTGCATGCTTAAAGATTGCTAAATCAAGTTAGAATACGAGCTATGCGCCATGAGATGTGGCATAGAGCCACATGTCTGACCTTCTGTGTCTTCCATTGCAGTATGCTTATCTGAATTTTCTACTGCCAATTGACAGCAAACATGATGAACTTCTGATGTGCATCATTTTCACCTATGATGTCCCATCGTAATGATTCAAGCGACTATAAGGCTTATCTCATAAGCTAGCTAATGAGATAAAATTAGACATGATCTAACAGTCCAATCAAAATTTAAATACCCAGGTGTAAAAAGTCACTTTGTACAAAAATTTCACACACCTAAATGCTCAAATCAATTCCATTGTCTCTTTAGACAACATGAGGCAAGTCCAAAAGAACTTAACACACCTAATTGACCACATTATAACACATATATACCTATATATCACAAATTGGCCACTCAATGGCCTATTTCTACATTTCATAAATTTTTACAATTTAACACAATTTGTCCCACTTAACCTTTTCACCACAAAGTCACCACATGTTCATTATTACATTTACAACACAATCACAACTCAATCTTAGCCCCAACTTCTCATTTCATCACATAATTTCACGCATAGGCCAAGATTTACCAAAATTCACCACATTCACCACAATCTCTATATTCAACAACTTATAACCATTTAAATCATGCATGCAACCCTATGACAACTCATATACACAAAATTCACATTAAATTAGTTCATTACACAAACTCAGAGCTTCCATATGACTATAGCACCATCATGTCGGTCTAGCCTCTTTTCTCTTGCCCTGATCACTGCTCTATCCTATAAAAATGTAACCACAAAAGTGAGATAAAAATCTCAGTAATAAAATAACTCACTACCTTGACTATCACATGCAACCATATGAAAGTATAGCATAATATATGTAAAATCCTAAATTTCTTAATCTTAAGTTTAGAGGTTAATTAAAGGTGGAATAGAAATTAAAGTGGGATTAGAGATTCGGATGATCAATTAGTATATTGACTTGTTGGTGTGTTGTATGAACAGATATGGGTGATAAGAGTGCATTTTGGGTCGAAGCAAGTACACGTGGTGTGAGTAAATCTTATTGTGTCACACACCGCAACTTATGCTGCATGCGCCGCGGGGTATGAACCAGAATTTGCCTTCGTAAGTTGTGAATTTCAAAAAAATTTAGAAGAGAGAAATTAAGAAACACATGAAATAGAGAGAGGAGAAGGGATGATAAGCTAGGTCAAGTCATTTTAGAGTAGTGGAAGGTGATTCAGATAGGTAACTTGCTAGGTAAGTTACGTATAACTCTCACCTTCCATTCTACACAAATTTCTCTAAAAATGAGTTATAAGGAATTTGAATTGATGGAATTTGAGGGGTTTAATTCTTTTTCAATAGTAATAAAAAGGTTGTTGGAAGTTAAATTAGAGCTTTGTGACTGGTTTAGAGCTGAACGGTAGAGCTTTGAACTCGAAGACTCAATTTTAGGTCTTTAGAGAGAGAAAGTTAGGGCAATATCTGTCTTGAGTGAAATAAGACTGGTTGGTGATGTAAAGTAGTAATTGGGTAGTTATGGACTTAGAATGAATAAATGAAAAAGATTTTACAAATGAATATAGCCCTAAGTAGTAAAAATGAGATTTTGGTCAAAATGGACCACATGACTAAAATGTGCCAAATGTGTTCAGATTGGCATATTGAACTCGTGAATAGAGAAAGGAAGCTTGAGTGATAGTTGAAATCCACGGGTATCCTTTCTAGTGACAGAAGGGTTGAGGTAACCGAATGACTTCCTTCGTTTAACTGTTATTGTAACTATATGTTAGTATGCTATGTAATGTATGAACTGGCTTTGAATTGAGCATGTTTTGTGACATTGACTGATTGTGTGTGTAAAATGACTTTTGGTTGAAAAGATCATTGAAATTGTGTTTTGTAATGTAAAGTGATATATATATATATATATATTATATAAGAAAAAGTAAATTGTGATAAGGGAATCTTAAATGGTTTGAGAAAGCATGATCTGAGTGGTGGGAGTTTACCCAAGTATAAGGGATGATAAAGACCATATTTTAAAGTTTCCTTAGTACCTTATTAGGGTGCGGTGTTAGAAACAATTCTCTTTAGTGCCCTAAAAGATGCTTTGCTAGAGAAGATCTCCTGTGCCTATTAAGGTACTGTGTTGGAGATGAGAGATTCCTTAGTATCTTTGTGATACGAGTGGGAGTCAATGACGCCCCATTGTATGTATTGGGAGAAAACCATAGTCCGTATTGTGCATTAGAATATCTTTGGTCTGGTGATTCTATCACTACAGGTGAGCTCAAGACTAATGAGAGTGTACATTGGTTTGAGACAAGCCTATGGTTTCATGTCAGGGTAATTTGGAGGACTGGCTGGTGGAGATCATGCTAGTATTTTATGATATAATGAAATATCTTGAGATAGCATAGAATCCTTCAGGATTGATGAAAAGTAGAAAATAAAATGTGATATGATGTTAATCTTATTTTATGAGGCTTTAATAGTATACTATGTTTACTTTCATATTGTTGCATGTGATAGTTAATAGGAGTGAGTTATTCTGTTATTGAGATTTTTATCCCACCCCGGTGGTTACATGTTTATAGGACCAGGAAGTGATCAGGCCAAGAGAGGAGAGTCTGTACCAGCTTGAGTTGAGAAGCCGTGTACTCTGAGGTTGTGTAATGAACTGAATCAAAATATTACGTATATATGATTTGCCATAGGTTGCATGCATGTATTGAATTGAATTTTTGTGAAATCAAGCTAAAATTATGATGAAATGAGTAATTTGGGGGCTAGGATTGTATTTTGATTATGGTGGGTGAATCTTAAGCCATAAGCCAAAATTGTAATGAAATGAGTAATTGGGGGCTAAGATTGTATTATGAATAGGATTTTACATGTATGAGTTGAGAAGTGGCTAAGTGGGCTATGTTATGCCAAGAAATAGCATAGTTTGTTAAATTAGTGAATTGTGGAAATTGGCCATAAAAGGGTCAAATTTCAATATATGAGTACGATTGTGATAATTTGTGCTCAATCAGGTGTTTTAGATCCTTTTGAACTTGGTTCAAGGCCTAGTATGGTCTAATGAGAGAAAGAGATTGATTTGAGCATTTAGGTGTGCCAAATTTTTAGGAAAAAAGTGACTTTTTACACCTGAGTGTCTAAATTTTGATTGGACCATTAGATCATGTCCAAACCTATCTCATTAGTTAGTATACAAGTTAAGCTTTATGTGGGTACTTGAATTACTCTGATCAAAAGTCTATGAGAAATTGGCATAAATGCTTGATATTTTTCCTGTCAAAATGACAGCAAAAATTCGAATAGCAGCACCACGGCGCATGGACGCACATGCCGTGGTGTACGGCACAGATAGAGAGCATGTGGCTTTGTGCCACATGCCATAGCCCACTGACCATCCATCGTGGTGCACGGACCAAAATTCAGTTTTATTGTGTGTGTTGAATTACATGCATTTGAGTTAGGAATGCTAGTAGTTTAAGTCCACTATGTATTTGGAAAGTGTATGGTTTATTTCTGCTGTGTTTTCTCTGATTGAATTGTGATTTAATTGATTTTATAAAGTAAGTCTTCAGCTGAAGCTTTTGAAATGAATTTGATTATTGTATGATGTGAGTTAATGGTAATATCATAGTCTTTTCTTATATATAGTGTGAATATATAGGAGGAGGTTACATTATACATTTAAACATAGCATATATCACATATCTCATGTAAACTACTTAAATATAACATTTCATCACTTTTAAAGCATAATTACTACATTTCACCGCTTTTCACCACTTTTTCACATATAACATGATCACTATCGAATGAACCTCTAAATCACCCTAACTTAAAACCATAGGCTCACCTTAGACCAATATACATTCTCATTAGCCTTAACCTCATCTTTAGTGGTAGAATCATTTAGCTAAAGGTATTCTATCTTACTTTTGGACTATAATTTCCTACAATACAAATAATGGGTGTCATTGACTCTAATACTATATCACACAAACACTAACAAGTCTAAATCTCTAACACTAAACCTCAATAGACAAAAAGGAGATAATCTCTAACATCGCGCCTCGAATGGTACGAAGGAGATACAATTCTCCAAAATTGCACCCCATCAGACACTAAGAAGAATATGCCATATGGTCGTATCACCACATCTCTACTCGGGTAAACTCCTACTCCTATGATCATGCTTTCTGAACCATTCATAGGTTTCCAATTCACACATGTATCCATAACACATAGCGTATATATATAAAATATGAAATCACATATTTTCACTCATATATTTAATCAAACGCCATTTGCAAGTAAAATTCACATAATACTATAAAATATGCTAAGTTTTAAACAATTTCATGTAATAGATAGCATACTCACACATGATTATAATAAATAGTCTAACAGAGGAAGTTATTTGGTTACTTCAACTCATTTGTCACTAGAAAGGTTGCTTGTGGATTTCAATTACCACTAACACAACAGAACAGGCCCTTTTTCTCACTTTACTCATGAGATATGCCAATCTATGTAAAATTGGCATTATTAGTCAATGAGTCTAATTGATTAAAAATACCTATATACTACTTAGAGCTATATTTAACCATGTATTCTTTTTTGTTTTCACTTATCCAATTTGGGTTCATTACCACTTACTTACCACTTTACATCACTCTTAACGATCTCATTTCAACTAAGCACGATTTCCACCCTAAACTTTCATGTAATTATGGCCAAACTGAGCCTATGGGTTCAAAGCTCTATCGTTCAGCTCTAAACTAGTCATAAAGTTCTAATTTAACTCCTGAGAACCTTTTCATTACTATTGGGTAAGAATCAAACCCCTTAAATTTTGCTAATTTAATTTCTCTATAACTCATTTAGAGAAATTTTGGGTAGAATGGAAGGTAAGGGTTACACGTAGCTTACTCAATAAGTTACTGATCGAAGATGACTTCCAATGCCCTGGAAATGCTTACCCTAATAGCCAAGCCCTTCTTATCTTCTCCCTTTCACGTTTTCTAATTTTCTCCTTTTAAAAATCATGAAATTCCATGATGTTAGAAGTCACTTTCTGGTCCATGTGCTGTGGCACATGTAGCAGTTGTTATAACCTTATCCTATATCTGCTCGATATAAGAGAAGATTAATAGAATTACCACCTAAACACACCAATCAATAAGCAAATAATTTATTTAAAAACCTTTAGCCAAAGACTTATTTCAAAAAATTATCAAAACCATAATGCATTTGAACAATATATAGCAGAAGCTATTCATATGCATTCACATGACTCATTGCATGCCATAAAAACCATAAAGTCAGGTTGAATTATGGGCCCTGAACCATAACATGCAATGCGTGCACCGTAGCATGTGACACAGATTTACATGCCCAACTTTTTGTGCCATGCGCCGCAGCATGTGACACCTTATGCCACAGTGCTTTTGTATGAAATATTTGATGTCATTTTGATAGTAAAATAAAGAAATTTTAGCATCCGCCATTTTCACATACGACATCCAATCGGAATGATTCAAACGCCATAAGAAGCTTATCTCATAAGCTAGCTAATGAGATAGGTTTGGATACGACCTAACGGTCCGATCAAAATTTGAACACTTGGGTACAAAATGTCACCTTTTTTGAAAATTTTGTACACCCAAGCGCTTAAATTGATTTCTTTTTCTCATTAGACCATATAAGGCCTTAAATTAAGTCCAAAAGGACCTAATATACTTGATTAACCACAATATATCACACAAACACACATATATCAAAATTTAACCATACTCTAAGCTAAAACAACTTCAATAACTTTATATTGGTTGTGACTCTTTTTCCTTGCCCTAATCACTGCTTTGTCCTATAAAATGTAATGACGAAGGTGAGATAAAAATCTTAGTAATAGAATAACTCACTCCTATAGATTATCACATGCAACTATATGAAAGTAAAGCATATATATCATTAAACATAACATATCACAAGTTTCACTTAAATCACATCAATGTTTCACCTCTCACCTCTTTACACTATTTTTCACCACTTTACTAACATAAGGATAATCTCTACCATCCGAACCTCTAAATTACCCTGACTCGAAACCATAAGCTCACCTTAGACCAATGTATAATCTTATTGGCCCTGAGCTCACCTATAGAATCACCTGACCAAATGTATTCTATCTCACTTTTGGACTATGGTTTGCCCCAATACACACAATAGGGCGTCGTTGACTCTAGCACCATATCACATAGACACTAAGGAGTCTAAATCTCCTACACCACACCTTAATAGGTACTAAGGAGATTGTCTCTAACACTACACCTAAAAAGGCATTAAGGATGTATAATTTTCTAACACCACACCTTGTCGTGCATTAAAGAGAATATGTCATATAGTCTTATCACTACCACTCTACTCGAGTGAGTTCCCACCCCTGTGACCATGCTTTCTAAACCATTCATATGTTCTTTATTCATACACATATCCTTAACACACAGCATATATTTATGTAAAGTATGAAATCATATGTTCTTTCTCATTTATTTGATCAAAAGATATTTTCATGCAACGTTCATGCAATGGTATGAAACATGCTTAGTTTAAAATAATTTCATGCAATAGATAGCATACTTACACACAGTTATAATAGCAAAACAAAGGAAGTTATCTAGTTACCTCAACCTTTCTGTCACTAGAAAGGTTATCCATGGATTTCAATTACCACAATAGCTTGTCACAAGCTTCCTTTCTCAACTCACATGTACAATATGCCAATCTGAACACATTCACCATAATTTAGTCATTTGGTCCAATTTGACCAAAAGTACATAATTACTACTTATGACTATATTTAGCTATCTATTCTTTTCCATTTATCCATTTTATGTCCACTACTACTCGTTTACTATCTTACTTCACCTCAACTAATCTCATTTCAGTTAAACCAGATTTTCACACTAATTTCCTCTTTATTTAGGCCTAAATTGAGCCTGTGGGTTCAAAGCTCTGTCGTTCAGCTCTAAATTAGTTGCAAAGCTCTAATTTAATTCCCATGACCCTTTGTATTACTATTGAGCAAGAATCAAACCCCTAAAACTTTATCGATTCAATTTCTCTATAGCTCACATTTAGAGAAGTTTGGGTAGAATGGAAGTTAAGAGTTATATATAGATTACATGCTAAGTTACTGATCAAAAGCACATTCCACTACTCCGAAATAGCTTGCCCTAACACACCCTTCACTTTTCTCTTCTCCCTTTCACGTGTTACCAATTTCTCTCTTATGAAATTTTTAAAATTTCACAACTTAAGAAGTCATTTTTTGGTTCATGTGCCATGGCAAATGTAGCACAAGCTATGGCGTGTGGTATAGTGAGAAAAATTCTCACCATACACTTGCTTCAACCTAAAACATGATCCTTCCACTTGTATTTATTCATTTAATATCCTAATGAGTCAAATCATCACATTATCAACCAAATATCTAATCCCACACTATTTACCACTTTATCCTTGATTAACAACTAGTCATGGGATTAAGAAATTCAAGATGTTTAAGAAATCCTATCCCAATATACCATGAATCCATCATTATTAAAACTAAAGTGTCTGGTCTAATTTGACTCAACTTTTTCTCGAATTTCAAGAAGATATTCATCTTCTAGCTATGCCATTCTTAATTCTCTCCAAAAATCTTTATTGATTACAATAACATAAGCACCACTTAAAGCCTTCAATGATCCGTCTTGTTGAGAATCTAGAAAAGACTCCATTAAATTGTGCTCCTGCACCATCAGACTAGCCATATGTAATGTCTTCCTATTTAATGCATCCGTAACCATATTGGCTTACCAGGATGGTATTTCAACTCAAAGTTATAATCCTTAGGCAATTTCATCTACCTTCTCTACCTAATATTCAATTCCTTCTTATCTACCAGATACTTCAAGCTTTTGAGATTGCCAAACACACTAAATACTGAGCCATACAAGTAATGACACTAATTTTTCAAAGCAAATACTATAACTGCAAGCTCTGGATCATAAGCTGACGAATTTTCTTTATATAGCCTTATCTGCCTTGAAGCATATGCCACCACTTGCTCATCCTGTATTAGTGCACAACCTAAGCCCTTTAGAGAAGAATCAGTATACACCTTGTAAGGTATTCTTGAATTCAGAATCACTAATATAGGTGCAATGGTCAACTTCTCTTTCAACCTTTGAAATGCAGCTTCACGTCTCTCATTCTAAATAAAAGTTAGATCTTTATGAGTCAATTTTGTTAAAGGAGAAGTGATCTAAGAGAAATCCTAGATAAATCATCTATAATATCTAGCTAGTCCCAAAAAACTTTGAATCTTGATAACTGAACTAGGTTGTTCCTACTTCAACATGGAATCAACCTTGCATGGATAAACAGAAATCCCATCTACTGATATGACATGACCCAAAAATTTAAATTTTCTTAACCAAAGCTCACACTTACTAAGCTTATCATATAGCTTCCCTCAGAATCTGAACCACAATCCTGAGTTGCTTAGCATTTTGTTCCTTATCTTCAAAATAAACTAAAATGTTGTAAATGAAAACCACAACAAACTAATCTAAATACAACTTGAAAATATGGTTTATGTAGTCCATGAATATTGTTGGCATATTGGTTAGACCAAATGGCATGAAAAGGAATTCATAGTGCCTATAATGTAACCTCTTCCTAAATTCACTTGATACATGAGAAGATTAATGGAGTTATCACATCACAAACCACTATAGTAATCAAAGGATTTATTTAAAAAGCTTGGGCCAAGACTTATTTTGTAAAATCATTAAAAATCATAATACATTAGAGAATACACAGTGGAAGCAAATCACACATTTATCTAACGTGTAGTAAACACAACCCACCATCATTTCTATCTCAATTGCATGCAATTAAATTAGAAAATCAAGTTAGGAATTGGTTAATGCACCATGACGTGTAGTATATGCACCGCAGCATATGGCACAGAGCCCACACTCAATCTTTCTGTGTCATGCATCGTGGTATGTGACATCATGTGTTGCAATATGTTTGTTTGAATTTCTCTTGTCATTTTGATAGCAAAATAACAAACTTCTAGCTTGAGCCATTTTCACATATAATGTCCAATAGAAGTAATTCAAGCACCCACATAAAGCTTAATTCACAGGCTAGCTAATGAGATAAGTTTAGAAACAATCTAATGGTCCGATCACAATTTGGACACTCAAGTGCAAAAAGTTACTTTTTTAAAAATTTTGTGCACCCAAGTGCTCAAATCAATCCCTTTCTCTTGTTTGACCACACAAGGTCTTGAATAAGGTCTAAAAGGACCTAATACACTTGATTGATTATAATACATCACACTTACACACATATGTTGAAATTTAACCCCTCAATGATCAATTTTCACATTTTCTAACTTTGCACAAATTGTAATTACTTGGCATAACTTGGCCTACTTATCCTTTTTCTCAACACATTCATGTACATTCACATTCATAACACATTTACCATACAATGTTAGCCCCAAATTACTTATTTCATCATAATTTCACACTTGGATTTAAGATTCACCAACATTAACCATAATTTGAACACAAACATACTCAAATCCTAGTCCTTGATTCATTTCATCACATATACATACATTTAGGCTAAGATTTCATAAAATCACTATTTTAAACATGCATACAACCCTAAGGCAACTCATGTGCACATATATACATGAGTTTTCAATTTATTACACAAACTTAAAGATTCCTCATGGCTTTAGTAACTTTAAGCTAGTCTAGACTCTCTTTCCTTGCCTTGATCGCTACTCGATCATGTAAAGATGTAATAATGGGGGTGAGATGAAAATTTCAATAATAAAATAACTCACTCCTATTGACTATAACATGCAATCATATGAAAGTAAATCATATTATACCTTTTAATATAACGTATCACATATTTCATATCAGTTAACGTTCATATCAAACATTTCATCATATTAACACTTGTTTCACACACTTTTCTCCACTTATACCACATATATAACAACATATTACATCATATAGCATGACCACTACACCTCTAAATTACCATTACATGAAAGCATAGGCTCACCTTAGACTAATGTATACTCTCATTAGTCTTAAGCTCACCTTTAATGGTAGAATCACTCAACCAAAGGTGTTCTATCTCACTTCCGGACTATGGTTTCCCCCAATACACACAATGGGGTATTGTTAACTCTAATACCGTATCACACAGACACTAAGGAGTTTGATATCTCTAACACCGTACCTCAACAGACATTAAGGAGATTTGTTCCAACATCACATCTTAAAAAGGCATTAAGGAGATATAATTTTCCAACATCATACCCTATTAGGCACTAAGGAGAATATGCCATATGATCTTATTACCACTTGTTTACTTAGGTAAACTCCTACACCTATGATCATGCTTTCTAAACCATTCAAGGTTCCTCATCACCACTTTTCTCACCATGTGCATATACATATTTTATAGCAAACTATACAGATTTCATCATTCGTTAGACCAAAAAGTTCTTTTTATGAAATAAACATTCAATGCCATAAAACATGCTCAGTTTAAAATAATTTCATATACTATATAGCATACTCATACACAGTTACAATAAGCAGTTAAATAAAGGAAGTTATTCAATTACCTCAACCCTTCTGTCACTAAAAAGGTTACTTGTAGATTTCAACTACCACAACAGCTTATCACAAGCTTCTTTACTCAACTCACACGTCTAATATGCCAATCTGAACACATTTGACATATTTTAGTCATTTGGTCTATTTTGATCAAAAACTCATATTTACTATTTATAGCTATATTCATCCGTAAACTCTTTTTCATTTATCTATTCTAAGTCTATTACTACTCAATTACTATTTTACATTACCTTAACTGATCTTATTTTACTTAGATTAGATTCTCACCCCTCTCTCTAACATAGGGCCAAATTGAACTTACAGGTTTAAAGCCTTACTATTCAACTTTAAACCTATTGTAAGGCTCTAATTTAACTTTTGAGAACCTTTTTATTACTACTGAGAAAGAATCAAACCCTTTAAATTTTACCGATTCAATTTCCCTATAACTCATTTTTAGAGAAATTTACGTAGAATGGAAGGTAAGAGTTATACGTAGCTTACCTACTAAGTAACTGATAAGAAGCACCTTTCAATAACTTGAAATGGCTTACCCTAGCTCTTCAGCCCTTCTTTTCTCCCTCGTGTGTTTTTAGATTTTTTCTTTTGAAAATCACCTAAATTTCACAACTTAAGGGATCATTTTCTGGTCCATACGCCATGGCGCATGTAGCACAAGCTGCGGCATGTGACATAGTGAGATTTATTCTCATCACGCACACTTGCTTCAACTTAAAACACACTCCTTCTACTCATACTTGCTCACACAACATCCTAATAAGTCAAATTATCAAGTAATCACTCAAATCTATAATCCTATACTAATTACCACTTTACCCTCAGTTAATAACTAATCATGTGATTAAAAAATTTAGGATGTTACATACAGTGCATTTGATAAGCTATTTTAGGTACATCCTTTACATTGACTCTCAGTTGATGATACCCTGACCTTAAGTCAATTTTAGAAAGGACTGAGGCTCTATCCAACTGATCTAGTAGATCATCGATTCTAGAAAAGGGTACTTATTCTTTACTATTACCTTGTTCAATTATTGATGGTTGATACCTAAAAATAGATTGTCATCCTTCTTTCTTACAAATAATATCGGCAATCCCAAGGGCGATACACTTGGTCAGATAAACCCTTTATCTAGTTGTTCTTCAATCTATCTCTTTAACTCAACAAATTCTGATGGTGACATTTGATATGGAGCTTTAGAAATAGGTTTAACACCAGAAACTAAATCTATTAAGAACTCAACTTCCTTTTCAGGAGGTAATGTAGAAATCTCCTCTGAAAATACCCTTGGGAATTTACTCACCACTTCAATCTTCTCAATGCCCCCATTATAAATACTACTGGCTGTAAAAAATCACTATATAAGCACAACACTATTGTCTTATCAATTTCTTAGCTTACGCAAATGACAAAAACCTAATCTATTTAGCAAAAGTGGTATTGTCATCAATACTAACAAAGAGACTAGCTTTCTAGCACAATATAGCACAGCATTGTTAGCTGCTGGCTAATTCATGCCCATAATCACATCAATTCCCTTTACAGAAATGCAATTCATGTAACATCATAAATTTCTTAATCTTGTGATTAGCTATTAATCAGGGGTAAGTTGTTAATTGTAAAGTGATTAAGCTTTTGAGTGATAATATGATGATTTGACTCATTGGGATGTTAAATGAACAAATATAGGAGGAAGGATCACGTTTCGAGTCAAAGCAAATGCACGTGGTGAGAATTATTTTTATAATGCCACACACCGCAGCTAATGATGCATGTACCATGGCACATGGACTAAAAAATAGCCCTTTAAGTCATGAAATTTATGTGAAGTTCAAAAGAGAAAATTAAAATACATAAAAGAGGGAAGATAAGGAGTTGAGGTGTGCTAGGGTAAGCATTTTTAGATCGTTGGAAGGTACTTCTGATTAGTAACTTATTGGGTAAGCTATATATAACCCTTACCTTCCATTCTATCCAAACTTCTCTAAATATGAGTTATAGAAAAATTGAATCAGGAAAGTTTTAGGGGTTTGTTTCTTACCCAATAATAATTAAAAGGTTCTCGAGAGTTAAATTAGAGCTTTATGACTTGTTTAGAGCTAAACAATAGAGCTTTGGACTCGTAGGCTCAATTTGGCCCTAAACTAAAAGGAAATTGGGGTGAAAATTGTGTTTAAGTAAAATAAGACCAGTTTGTTGGATCATATGTTTTGATGATTACAAAACCAAGAGAAGAGATATTTGTTATGTGTGCAGATATAAAGAATTATGGATGAAGACAAAACCTTAAGAGCATGAAGAATCAAGAGAAGATGAAGATTTTTAGGATAAGTTATTTTAATTTCTCTTAGATTCAATGTGAAAACTTTAAGAGCTTAATCACTTTTCATAATCATTAAAATGAATGCATCATTTATATGCATCAAGACCTATCTAAGTGTATTAAAGCTTGCAAATAATGTCTTTCATCTGTGTTGAAATTCATAGAAGCTGTTTGCAGTGTGAGATATAGAATCATGTATGATTTTGTAGGTCACTTATGAGATTTTGTAGGTTAGGCACACTGACTACTAGATTGCATAAGTGTCAAGAAGTAATTCACGCAAGATTTTGTAGCTTTGTTTCTGCATGTGAAATCACATGTGAGAGCTATTGTTGTCCATGTAAGTTTTAGTAACTATGTTTCATTACAATATGTCAAAGTATTGTTTCACATATGAGTCTGATGGTAGCCACATATGATTTGTCACTTGTTGCACAATCACATTTTGTTTTGTTGAGTCTTAAGTCATCTCAAGCTAAACTAAACTTGTTCACATGTATTATCATTGATGCACAAATCTATATATGTTGATCATGCAAAATCTTGCTGGAGTCACGTGCTGTTCCATGTGTGAAAATGTGCCCAGACAAGTTTGTTCATTATTCCTTGCTATTTCACACATGATAACTTTTTGGTTCTACCTAAGTTTTGATCACAAGAATTAGTTTTGGCATTCTACCAGCCATTTCACGCGTGAGAGGAAAGAGGTTCCACGCATGATTTATGACAACAAAATTGATGATAGTTTCTTATGTGCAAAACCACATGTGAGAGCTAATGGTTCACTCGCAAGATTTAGCACTATGATATGTGAGAATATTTATAAGTGCAAAACCACGCAAGAGAGCAAAGAGGTATTATGCGAATTTTAACACACAAAACTAAATGTATATTCATAAGTGCAAAATCATGTAAGAGAGCAAAAAGGTACCACATGAGTTTTAACACAAAGAACTGAATGTATATTCTTAAGTGCAAAACCACATGTGAGAACAAAGAGGTACCACACGAGTTTTAACACAAAAAACTAGATGCTTATTCAAAAATGCAAAAGCATGCATGAGAGGTTAAGGGGTTTACACATGATTTATCACATATACATTTATGAAACAATCCAAGTGCAATTTCAATCATATTTCTACCAGTGACTCACAAGAAATTGTACTAACGGATAGAATCACTATTCCAACAATCTATCAACTTCTAAAACTATATATGTGATTCATTTTGAGCTAGAAGTAGAACTAATGATCTATGAGTAAACTAATCATCATTTGAGCATTTAAAAAGCTTTATAATTGTGTTTTTGCATCTTGCATTCATTTATTATTCTTAAAAAGAATTGTGAAAAGATATCATAAGTTTATAAGCTTTCAATTGTAATTTCATCTATTTTTTAAGAGAGTTTTATGCAAAAGCTAGATTGTAGCAAAGTTTATTGAGTAATTGAAGAAAAGTTAAGTCTTAAGTGGTTTACTGTGGTGACAAGCACACATTAAAGCTTGTGAACTTAGTTGAAAATATTAAGTGTGATCTTGAGGACTGGACATAGGGCAAGTTTGAGGCTAAACTAGTATAAATTTTGTGTGTCTTATCTTCTTCCTTCACACTTTACTTCTTCACTCTTTCAAATTTTTAAAAATTTTTAAGTGTCACCCAATTCACCCCCTCGTGAGTGCCAGCCTATCCTAACACAGTTGAGGTGATGTAAAGTGGTAATTAGATAGTAATGGACTTAAAATGGATAAATGAAAAAGAATAAATAGCTAAGTGTAGCCATAAGTAGTAATTAAGTATTTTTGGTCAGTTTGAACCAAATGATTAACTGTGCCAATTATGTATAGATTGGCATATTCGGGGGGTAAGTTAAGAAAGGAAGCTTGTGAAGAGCCATATTGGTAGTTGAAATTCACGAGTAACCTTTCTAGTGATAGAAGGGTTAAGGTAAGTGAATAACTTCCTTTGTTTGACTATTTGTTGTAGCTAGATGTAAGTATGCTATGTAGCGCATGAAATTATTTTAAATTGAGCATGTTTGGTGGCATTGAATGTTTATTGCATAAAAAGGGATTTTGGCTAAACAAGTAATGAAATTGTATAACTTGATATGGAAATGTGTATATGTATATCTATGAGTTAAGTGATGATTAGGAACCTATAAATAGTTCGGAAAGCATGATCATAGGGGTGGGAGTTCACCCATATAGAGTGTGGTGATAAGGCGATGTGGTATATTCTCTACAGTGCCCAACAAGGTGCGATATTGGAGAATTGTATCTCCTTAGTACCTTTTAAGGTACAGTGTTGGAGATTATCTCTTTAGTACTTATTGAGGTGCAGTATTAGAGATCTAGACTCTTCAGTGTCTGTGTGATATAGTGTTAGAGTCAATAACATTCCATTATATGTATTGGGAGAAACTATAGTCTAAAAGTGCGATAGAACGCCATTGGCCTAGTGATTCTACCACCAAAGGTTGTTGCTACCTTAGCAAAATAATACTAAGCTACACTAATGTAGTACTAGCTAGTATGAACCTATGTCGATCTCTATGAGGCTTAGTTAGAAATTAGGTTTGAAGTGTGTTACAAGTTAAAGGTATGTAAGACAAATTTAAAATCAAAACTAATTAAGCTATTAAACCTAATTTTAAAGTGAATTAAGTGAATATATGAAAACCTATTAAAAGTGGGAACTCCTATACAGAATTGGTCACCTATCCTTGTTTGATTACAACATAGCTAGTTTGGTTTCTTTTCTCTTCTCTTAGGTTTTAGTGACTTAGTTATATTAATCAAAACTTAGCTAATACCTTGACCAACTCCAATCCAAGATTATGGTCTTAGAGTGAGCCAAAGCAAAGCTAGCATTAAGCCTGACCAAAGTATTACAAACATAAGTCAATTAGGTCAAGCACATATGATAAAATCAGTATGCTTAAGATTATGATTCATGAAGATATTCACACGCATTCAAGTTGGCAAGATTATGATAAGCAATAAAATACGTTAAACTCATGAAGCTAACCAAGATTATCAATCAACTTAAAGAGGCTAAAATCTAGAGCTCAAAGTAACAAAACTCAAGTAGCAACAAGCATCTTTCAATTATATGAATCATCAATTGAAATTACAAGATCAAAGAGTCATACAAATTTATAATTCTAGAAAGAGAAAATTAGTTAGGGAGAACAAATTCAAATCTAACTAGAAAATAATACAAACTTAAGGTTTCCTCCTCCACATAGTAGCCTCTTCAAGAATCTAGCCTTGCATCTTCAAACAATCTCTATGTTGAAGCTCCAAAATTCTAGCTCTTTTTCCCATTAATTTTGCCCAAGTCAAATAAGGTTTGATCTTTATAAAAGCTATTAGGTTTTGTAGAGGAGGAAGAGAGGAAGAGAATGGTGATGATTTGGTTAAATTTGGATGGTTAGATTGAGAGATATAGAGGAGAGAGTGTGGAAGTGTAGGGAGAGAATTGAAAGAAAATGAAGAACATTATGAACAAGTGAGAGAAAATGTTAGACATAAGTGAATGGGTGTTGGATCTCAATTGGGGAACTGAATGGCATGCTCAAGGTGTTTCCTATCAGCTGATCCTAATTTAAAAAAATAAGAAAAGAAAATAAAAAGGAAAATGGAAGCTTTGTCACACTTGTAAGGTGGCAACTTCCTATCGGTTAGTAGATGAATCCAATGTGTGTGTAATTTCCCATGTGTCATCCACATTTTTAAGCTAATTTAATCCCTAAATAAAGCCTAATTCATATGTAAACCATTAGCTTTTACTTCAAGGAGTGTTGACTTCAATTGCCTAATTAATACACAAATTACATGCCACCTATGTCACATAAATCGCATAATTCAATTAAATAGCATGTGACATAATAAAATTCAATCAATATCCAAAATTAAATTTATAATTAGAAGGGATAATTTATTAAAATAATCATATTCTAGGGTGCACAAAATTATATGAAAATTTTCACACAAAGGCAAACTGAAAACTAGGTCAAACTAAGACATTTATGAAAGTGTTAACTTTTTTTATTTAATTATTCCTAAACTGAAATGAATTCCAAAAAATATAATTTTACTACTCGTCAACTGGACATAAAATGAATTTTGTCAATTTTTCTTGTACATTTTCTCAAAAGTTCATTTTTGGACCAAAATATCTCTAGTGTACTTAACTTAAAAACTTAGGTAAAATTCCAAATCTAATGCAATATGTAAACTTAAAGGTGATAAATTATTAATAAAAGGGTTCTAATTGATAAATAAAAGTGGATAACAAATGTGTTCTATCAATTCCCCCACACTTATCTTTTTCACTTTGGGCATAACAAGTGAAAAAGGTCTCAAAAGAAACTTTAAGACAAAAAAACAAGAGAAAAATAATGTTCGAAGTTACTAAAATACTAGCTTAAGAACTTCTAAAAATTATCAATGAATGTAGCAATAATTAGGAAAGAATCATGCACATCACAAACAAACCGTTACCAAGAATCAATGTCAAAGACTAAGCCTCTTTAGGTAAAGTGTTTGCTCTCATTACTCAAAGTGTATAAGGCATTCAATTTCACTCAAAATTCCTTAGAATATACTCTACCATAAGTTTGTAACCCTTCTGTATTTCCACTACTAAATATGATAAGGGGTTGATAGAGATTAGTTGCTTATCCTCAAAATTAAACTAAAGCTAACCTTAATGTAATATAGGGTCAACTCTAGGTCATCTCCTGAGAAATAATATAGGGTCAACCCTAGGTCATCTCCTAAGGAATGGTCTTAGTTTAATTAAAAGTTATCTAATGAAATAAATCACCCAATGTTGTAGGAATTTAGTTACTTAATTAACTAAACTAATTACCTAAGGATTAAAATGCGAAATAAAGTGAGTGAAATGTAGGATTAAAATGCTAAATAAAGTGAGTGAAATGTACTTCCCTTTTCACAATAATGGAAACATAGAGGTTAGTTGATTTTGGACTCATTATCTTCTCATAATTAGGCTAAGTTAAGCTTCCCTTTCCTTTTAACTAAAGCTGTCATGACTTAAGAAAATTATCCTAAGCCAATTAACATAATTAGCTGACTTCCCTAGGTCTTAGATTAAAGTCATTATTCAATTAACCAATTGGTGTAAAAATTAGTTAAGTGATTCACTCAAAATCTCCTCTCAACAGCCATAGTCAAAACAACAATATGAGTAACCACAAGATTATGTCAAGCTACTCAACAACACAAGCATTAAGACCACAAGATTATGCAATATTAACACAAGTAATTCACTAATTGAAAAACACAAGATTATGTGCCAAACAAGGAGTAGAAAAATTAAGTCATGGCTATCCAAGGAAGAAATTAAATGAAATAGTTCTCTCTCTTCACATCAACATCAAATTCAAATTAAAATTTACAAGCTAAGATGATTAAACCCTAGATTAAGGAATCTAACTATCTAGTAAAAAGAGAAGAGGATAGGAAACAAAAGAAATTAGCCAATTTGAAGCTCAAGACTCATTCTTCATCTTCATCTCTCTATGATTCCACCAAAAAACTTAGCCAATCTTCATCATCTTCAAGAGCCCTAAGTTAGAATCTTGTTGACCAAAATTCATGGAACTCGGGATGAAGAAAATAAGCTTAGAACCTTGTGAAATAGGAAGGGATGGAATGAAAATGAAGAGAAGAGAAGAATGGAATGAGTTTTATGGAGGTTTAGTGGCTGAAAATGGAGGTTAGGGTAATGGAAAATGAAGAACAAAAGAGAGAAAATGAAGAACACTATGAACAAGAGAGAGAAAATGTGGAAGATGAATGAGATGAGTATTGGGTCTGATTTGAGGGGTAAAATGGCAAGCTTATTCTGTTTCGCATCAGCTGAAGGCTAAATTAAAAAATAAGAAAAGAAATTAAAATGGAAATAGGAGCCTTGTCACACTTGTAAGGTGGCAACCTCCTATTGTTTTATAGATGATTTCAATGTGTGTGTAATTTCTCATGTGTTATCCACATCATTTAAGCTGATTCAATATTCCAAAAATAGCATAAATCATGTGCAAGTGCTCAGCCATTGACCTCAAGGAGTGTTGACTTCAATTACCCAATTGATGCACAAGTCATATAAATCATATAATTCAATTAAATGGCATGTGATATAATAAAATTTAATTAATGTCTAGAATTAGATTCATAATTAGAAGGGAGAATTTTAAATTAAAAAATTCTAGGCTACACAAAATTATATAAAAATTTTCACACAAAGGCAAACCGAAACTAAGTCAAACTAAGACACTTAAGAAAGTGTTGACATTTTTATTTAATTACTTCTAAACTAAAATGAATTTTAAAAATATAATTTTACTGCTCATCAACTGGACATAAAATGAACTTTTGTCAATTTTTCTTGTACATTTTCTCAAAATTTTATTTTTCAGACCAAAATACCCCTAGTGCACTGAACCTAGAAACTTAGGCAAAATTCTAAATCTAATGCAATGTGTGCATTTAAAGGTGATAAATCATTAATAAAAAGGTCCTAATTGACAAATAAAAGTGGGTAAAAAATTGTTCTATTAATTTTCCCACACTTATCTTTTGCACTTCGGGCAAAATTAAGTGAAAAAGGTCCTAAAAAATTATAAGACAAAGAAACAAGAGAAAAACAATGTTCAAAGTCACTAAAATACTAGCTCATAAACATCTACAAATTATCAAACATTGTGGCAATAATTAGGAAAGAATTATGCACATCACAAACAAACCCTTACCAAGAATCAATGTCAAAGAGTAAGCCTCACTAGGTTAAGTGTTTGCTCTCATCACCTAAAGTATATAAAGTATTAAATTTCACTTAAAATTCCTTAGGATAAAGCCTACCATAAATTTGTAATCCTTCTACATCTCCATCACTGAATAGCACTTGCAATCAAGAATCAAGTGGACTTTATTAGGGTGTAATATGGGTAATGAAAGAATGTCTAAGAAATGCATGTATGAAAAAAAATAGGGTTAGCATCAAAATAATGCTAAATTCAAGATATATCCCCTTAATATACAAAGCATAACCTAATTCAATTGAATGGATACCTTAATATAATGAGGATGGAAAGCAGTAATAAGAAATAATAAAACAAATGGAATGGATGAGCTAGGCAACTTTTTATTCTTTTCTTTGTTTTCTTTTTCTCCTTCTTTTCTTCTTTCTTTTGTTTCATTTTCTAGCAACTTTATTTATTTTCTTTTTGACTATATATATATATATATTTTCAAATCTATCTTTGTTTTTTTTTCTTTTGATTATCCCTAACTCATTGAAAACAATGGAAGTAAATGGATGTAATGGTGCAGCAACAAAGGATAAAGAGTAATTGCTAGAAAAATGATAATAGGCATTCACTCACTTAATCTAGGACATGCAATGAATATTAAAAGACATAAAAGTGTAACATGCATTCCTTGGGAAGAAATAGGGTGAATATTTACTTTTAAGAATCAAACCAATAGCTCAAAGTGGCTAACAAAAAATAATCAATAATAATGGGTTGGCAATTTGACTCTTGGCTATTTTTATGAATGCCATATTTCATCTCCCATCAAACAAGTGCAAGACATGTGGTCTCAGTTAAAAAGTGAAACAAATTCTAGAGGGTAACATCACTAAAGAATTAATTACACATG
The DNA here is from genome assembly GCF_029017545.1 of Prosopis cineraria. NCBI lineage: Eukaryota > Viridiplantae > Streptophyta > Magnoliopsida > Fabales > Fabaceae > Prosopis > Prosopis cineraria. The sequence goes on along the minus strand of NW_026555334.1, from coordinate 19,395,703 downwards.
AGTGTTTAGCCTCCTCCATGAAAGGGTAATTTTCTAGTCTAACTGATTAATTCAAGGTAAAAGAATGTTCACTTCACACCCATTCAATCCTAAAAATTACCACATCTCAAGCATTAAAAATATTCATTCAAGAGCTAGGTAATTAAGTAACCTCAAACAAAATAAAACAAAGCAAATTTTTTTAATTTTTTTGAAAATTTTTGCAAAACCAAACAAAGAAAACAAAATGTTTATTTCTCTCCTCCACACTTAAATCATGCATTGTCCTCAATAATGAATGCATAACAAAAGTGTGGTGCATAATTTTTTTTAAAACATGCATAAATAAAAAGAAACAAGCAAACCAAAAATAATCAAATTCTACCTTTTTCTACTAGATTCTTCTCCCCTATACTTGCAATTTAGTCAATCAATTAATCAAAGCGTAAAGAAAAGTAAAGTAAAGAGCAAAGGTGAAGAAGATACAACCTAGTTTAAATCTCCACAAGCTCTTGAAGTTGAAATTTTCATCTTTGAGGAGTAGCATGAAACTACTCATTGTGGTCTTCTTTCCAAGCATCTTGGGTAGAGGTTCGGGATCAATTGATAGTGACTTCAAGATGTATGGTGTAAAATCTTTCATAACTTCATGTAGTTGATCATCTTCATCATTAGCTAAATTCTCTTTCATTACAATGATAAATCCTCTAAGTACATGTAGGTTCTTGGCCATATCATCATTTAGACCATTTGGCATTGTAAAGTCAATTCCTTGAATTCCAACCTCCTTGTCATCTTGAGTTATTTTTAATTCCTTGTTTAAATCCTCACTAGGAGCCATAGCCTCTTCAAGCATTTTAATGGGGTGCTCAACCATAGGTACCACAAGTGTAAAATTTTCCTCCAATTACTTGGAAACCTTATAGACATCAACCTCAAGTGGAGAAAATTATTTAAAATTGGCTCCTTTGGTGTTTGTACCTACATCACAAGACAAAGTACCCTTCTCATGACCATGAAGCTCAAGTATAGTAGATATTTTATTATCATCAAGTAATTCATGAGAAGATATGTCATCATCATTCAAGTACTCATCAATTTCACAACAATTTTGGCATCTATAATCATTCAAACAAGTACAAGGAGATATGGAAGTATGAGAGTACGAACCAATACTAGACAATAAGGAAAGATCATCACTAAATTCTTCAATCATGAGATCATCATTACTCAATTTACCTTTAGGCTTTGCAAAGTCATTTCCTTGAACTTCAATTTCCTCATGCTTTAAGTCCTCCAAATTCTCCCCTTCTTATGACTTGTCCTTAATTTCATTTAAGCCTTGAACATTAGCCTCTTCTACCTCATAATTGGCCTTAGATTTCTCATGCTCTTCTTCCACAATTGGTATGGTTTCAAGAGGGATAGGTACAGAATTTTGACTCAAGTCTATGGCATCTTCAAGTTAAGCAAGTTCCTCATTGAAATCGAGAGGTTGTTTGGCCAAATTGTCTTGTTTACCTACAAAAGAAGGTAAAAAATCTTTCTCAAGCACATCATAGTTAGAAGAAACAAGTGTATGTGCACTATCAACAATATCACAAGAAAGAATTGGAATTTCAAGCACACAAGATACATCATCACCACCATCAATATCCATTTCATTTTCTTTATTCAAGCTAAGTGAAGAGTCAACACTTTCAATGATATTTGAATTTAAATAAAGAGAATTATCATGTAAACTCAAAATTTTTTTCTCCCAAGGGTATACTTTTTCATAATATGATTCATGCTCAAACATCCAAGGTGATTCAACTATTCATCTATGTCATCATCATTTAAATCATTACGCTCATCATTAGACAAAGTTAAATGTGAAGAAGAATCAACCTCAATAGGAATAGAAGAAATTACCTCTTGAAGTAAGGGTTGGATTGACTCCTTCTCTTTGGAGTTTGAGTAGCTTGAGGTGTATTTATATTCTCAATAGCTTTATGAGTAACTTTTTGTGTATCTTCAACTTGAAACATGTAATTGCTCTATTGGGGGGCTTGGGCTACTCCATATGGTTCAAAATATCCTTTTAGAATAGGACATTCATAATAGAAGTGGGAGATAGCCTCACAATGCATACAATAAAATTTACCCCTTTGTGTATACAATTTTTCTAGATGCTTAATGTCAATGGGTGGTGTATGCTCAACATGAGTGCTTAGACTGGATTCAAAACTCATAGGATTGGAAAATTCATAATTGTGACTTGGATGGAAATGATCATAATATAGGGGTGGACAGTTAAAGTTATATGGTTGAAATTGATTATGAAAATGGGATATATGATCAATGTTAGGTGCCAAAAATGGACGAGAATGCATGTCAAATGAAGGTTGGAATGAATCACGATGATGAAACCAAGCCATAAAATGCAATGAAACTTATATCCACAAGTAATTATGCAAATTCAAGCTCAAAATGATGGAATGACCAAGGAAGGTCAAATGATATGATATATCCTATGCAAGTGTATGAGTGAAATTGCAAGCAAACACAAATCAAGAGAATTTTTTTTCTTTTTCTATTAGACTTAACAACAATCAAAATGAAAAAATAAATAAATCAAAAACAACACCAAACAAGTAGAAAGAGAGTTAGAAATGCTCAATCAAGAAGCTTTGGCAATTCTGAAATTCGCACAGTAGGCCTTCTGGAGACAGTGAAATTGTGGATTTTTTTGCAGCCAATCCACATGAGTAATTCCCCTGAAAATTTTATTAGAGACACAAGAGATAAATATGAAAATATTATAAAAATTTCAGGTCACAAATCCTTCCCAATCATTCCCAGAATTTTTCACAAGTTGGTCCATGGTTCTCGAGAAACAGGATTTCATCCAGAAGACCTTTAGAGCTTCCAACAAACTTTCAAATAGGAAAATGAAAAAATTGAAGAAAATCCAAAACACAAGAAACAAATATAATACAATAATAAGAAAAATGAGACTGAAATAAATCAATTTTGATACACAGAGAGGGAGATATGCCAAATCAAAGTTGAAACAGGGTTTTGGGCATCCTCTGTAAAGGCTCCCTAGACCTTGTTAGCTTATAAAATTTTCACAGGACACTTCCCACGTCCAAAATTGACTAAAATAATTTTAAAATGAAGCTTAGCTATATAGATTTCAAATGAAAAAATTTCAAGTTCAAATTACCTCAGAATCGTTCCCAGTTATTTTTTTAATTTTAGATAGAGACACTGAAAATAGAGTATTTTCAGCTCTACACCAAATCAACGAAAATTGCACTAGTTTTTTTTTTTCTTTTTTCCAAAATAGAAAAAAAAAATACTCAAAGCACACAAAAACACTAAGAAAAACACAAAAAAAAATTTTATGATTTTCTTAAAAAAAATTTCAGAAACTAAAGCCTACCATAAGTTTGTAACCCTACCATAAGTTTGTAACCCTTTTACATTTCCACCACTAAATATGATAGGGGACTGATAGAGATTAGTTACTTATCCCCAAAATTAAACTAAAGCTAACCCTAATTCAATATAAGGTCAATCCTAGGTTATCTCCTAAGGAATGGTCTTAGTCCAATTAAAAGTTATTTAGTGGAATAAATCACCCAATCTTATAGGAATTTAGTTACCTAATTATCTAAACTAATTACCTAACAATTAAAATGCTAAATAAAGTGAGTGAAATGCACTTCCCTTTTCACAATAATGGAAACCTAGAGATTAGTTGATTTTGGACTCATTATCTTCTCATAATTAGGTTAAGTTAAGCTTTTCTTTCCTCTTGACTAAAGCTGTCATGACTTAAGAAAATTATCTTAAGTCAATTAACCTAATTAGCTGACTTCCCTAAGTCTTAGATTAAAGTTCATATTTCAATTAACCAATTGGTGTAAAAATTAGCTAAGTGATTCACTCAAAATCTCCTCTCAACAGCTACGGTCAAAACAACAATATGAGTAACCACAAAATTATGTCAAGCTACTCAACAACATAAGTATTAACACCACAAGATTATACAATATTAACACAAGTAATTTACTAATTGAAAAACACAAGATTATGTGCTAAACAAAGAGTCAAAAATTTCAGTCATGGTTGTCTAAGGAAGAAATCATATGAAACAGTCTTCTCTCTTTACATCAACATCAAATTCAAATTAGAATTTATAAGCTAAGATGATTAAACCCTAGATTAAGGAATCTCACCATCTAGTAAAAAGAGAAGAGAATATGAAACAAAAGAACCTAGCCAATTTGAAGCTCAAGACTCATCCTTCATCTTCATCTCTCTAGGATTCCACCAAAAAACTTAGCCAATCTTCATCATCTTTAAGAGCCTTAAGTTGGAAGCTTGTTGACTGAAATCTATGGAACTTGGGATGAAGAAAATAATCTTAGAACCTTGTGAAATAGGAAGGGATGGAATGAAAATGAAGAGATGAGAAGAATGGTGTGAGTTTTGTGGAGGTTTAGCGGCTAAAAATGGAGGTTAGGGTGTTGGAAAATGAAGAACAAAAGAGAGAAAATGAAGAACACTATGAACGAGAGAAAATGTAGAAGATGCATGAGATGAGTGTTGGATCTGATTTGAGAGGTAAAATGGCGTGCTTATTTTGTTTCCCATCAGCTGAAGGCTTAATTAAAAAATAAGAAAAGAAATTAAAATGGAAATGGGAGCCTTGTTACACTTGCAAAGTGGCAACCTCCTATTGGTTTGTAGATGATTTCAATGTGTGTGTAATTTCTCATGTGTTATCCACATCATTTAAGCTGATTCAATATTCCAAAAATAGCATAAATCATGTGCAAATGCTCAGCCATTGACCTTAAGGAGTGTTGACTTCAATTACCCAATTGATGCACAAGTCACATAAATCACATAATTCAATTAAATGGCATGTGATATAATAAAATTTAATTAATGTCTAGAATTAGATTCATAATTAGAAGGGAGAATTTATTAAATTAACAAATTCTAGGCTACACAAAATTATATAAAAATTTTCACACAAATGCAAACCGAAAACTAAGTCAAACTAAGACACTTAAGAAAATGTTGACATTTTTATTTAATTACTTCTAAACTAAAATAAATTTTAAAAATATAATTTTATTGCTCATCAACTGGACATAAAATGCACTTTTGTCAATTTTTCTTGTACATTTTCTAAAAAATTTATTTTTCAGACCAAAATACGCATAATGCACTGAACCTAGAAACTTAGGCAAAATTCTAAATCTAATGCAATGTGTGCACTTGAAGATGATAAATCATTAATAAAAGGATCCTAATTGACAAATAAAAGTGGGTAACAAATGTGTTCTATTAGGGACACAGAAGCCGAATCGTGTTAGTTTAGGGACAGAATTCTAAAACACAATAAAAACACAAGAACAAAAGGAAAGGGACGAAATTTATGACGAAAATAAAGAAAAAAAAGGAAATAAACAATGGAATAATGATCAAAGATAAGATTCTCTAGAGTACTTGCCTTTAGGAACCTCAACCTTTGAAGACACCACAAGAGTTGATCGCGCTCTTAATCACGTCAGTTTCTCTCACGAGATGTCACCATAAAGCACTAAGGCTCACAAGAGTTATAAACTCTAAAATGAATAATTTCATTCAACTTCTCTTCCGCTTACAAGAGGGAGCATGCCTAATATATTAAGGCTCATAGAGAAGACTATTTCTTAAAATTAAAACCCTAATTTCCTAATACTAAAAGGAGAAAGAAAATAATATAAAATAATGAGAAAATATTCAGCTACATAATTTAGGAGATGTGATCCTAAAATTATGGAATTACAAAACTTAAAAATTAATAATATAATTAATCTTAATTTTTGACTAGACTCAAAATAAGAAACTAAGACTAGTCTTGCTCCTTAAGAAAGGGAGTCAAGTTAATGGACTATTAAAATCGAAAACAATTAAAGAGACAATCAAATGATCATAAAGGATTCAAAATCATGCCACCCTTGACTTCTTCACTCGTGTTTCATACTTCCTTACTTGCAAGAGGCTTAACTTGTAGTCTTCCTTACATTGGGCTAAGGTTTGCATCTCTTGGGCTTGACTCTTGTAATGTTTTCACTCTACTAAACACATTTAATAAATAAAGCTCATGGTAATTAGAGGATTAGCCCAAAAAGAGATTACCAAGGTTTAATCCAAAAGTAAAGGATCCCAAGTTTTCTAAATAGAAACAAGTTAAAATTGATCAAAATCTTTCATATCAGAGTAAAAACAAGTTTCAGAAGCATAAGATACCTTAAAAGAGTGAAAGAAGTTAAAAATAGTTGAAAACAAATTATGTACTGAAATATAGAGCAATACGCTGCGGCGGACGTACTCTACGCCATAACGTATTGCTTTGTGTGCTATGTGCCATAGTGTGTTGCACAAATTTTCACTGGTTTTGCTATCAAATGACAGCATAATTGGGAGAATTTTTGACTCGCCCCGATTCTCCATCCGACGTGCAAATGATGTGATCTAGGTGTCTACAGAAAGCTCTTTTCCCGCACTAACTAATGGTATGGGTTTCACTTTCAAAACACATCACACTAGAAAGTTGGACATCTAAACACAATTTGACCACATTTCAATACTTTTACACAAAATGGGTGTCTAAAACCCTCGACAAGTGCCAAAAGCCTTTCCTAACACCTAGACCATATCCAATAGACCAAGGACTACCAATACAGCATGTCACAAGCACCGAAACAACATTATAATTAAAATTCACTCCTCAACCCCAATTTAACAAAAACAAAGGGGGAGGTAAATTAGCATTGCATTTAACTCAAATAATTTAAAACATGCTTAAATCTTCATTTCTACACTTGCATTAGTATTTTGGCCCTATAAACATATATAGATATATATATATATATCAACATACATAAAGGCTAAGGGCCTAAAATACAATTCAAATACTGTCAACAACCAAAATAGTGCAAGTGAGGTAATATGCATCATAGAATTGGCAAGCCATATACTATTACACAATTAAAGCTAAACTAGAGGCATATAGTAGGAATATGCTAATTCCCTGCCTCTTTAGTTTTCTCCCTCTCAACACCAGAGCTAAAGCCTGAAAAGTATTAAGAGTTGTGAGTCTAGTTACTCAGTAACCAAGGTTAAACCTACCCTATGCAGTTATATATCAATTATAAAACAATTACATGTACAACGAGATCAAATTTATAAAACATTTCTCCATATATCACATTTTATCATTTATCACTCTATAGCTTCTTTACTCACATAACTAGATGCATTGTCACCATATTTTCAGATATGTAACAAGACCCATACTCTTACAACCTGCCACCACTTAGCATGTGTAACACATCATATATTTACTTAGGCAATGATCAACCAACCTTATATCCTCCTTATTTCCTTATACTAAAACCGTAGGCTATAACACTGATTAAGGCTCCATCCGTGTGACTGGACTACCCAAGCTTACCAATTGTGAGGTGTGACCCTACCAAAGATCACAGAACTCACTCTCAAGCCACGGCTTCCCCCATTCTCGAATCCTTAGGGTGTCTCATACCCTAAGCTATTCTCCTCATTGAACGGTAGAGATAGCTAGGTTCTAGTCCCTCGACAAATAATGGGACAAGGCTATAGCCCCCGTGCACCGGAGGGTAGCCTAATTACCATATGAATTTTCTCTACTCCCAAATCCTTAGGCAAACTCTTGCCACTAATCATGCCATAAACCATACTCACTTGTTCTCACTTTTCACATTCATATACTCACTATTACAACAATCACGTTGGGTTCACAACCTTGCGCTATCCAAGTGTGTATTCTCATCTTTTTCCAAAAATTCATTTCTTATTAACACAAAACTATTTCTACACATCATCACATTCATTTCTAAAAAATATAGGCATATTCATAATACAATCCTCTTAATTTTGAACTTACATTTTCAAGCCCAAAAATAGCTTTTTCATGAGCTCAAAGAAGCTAATATATAGTTCTTACTTAGACAACCAATCCCATGCATGTAAGCATTTATAATTTCACATTCACAACTAATTAACAATCAATTAACATAAAACTACCCAAAGTAGATTTTTTCCCTGGTTACCTCAAACCTTTAAGAGGTCAAATGTTTACCCCTTAATTAACTAGCTTTCAAGCTTGAATTTCTACTCCAATAGGTGACCAAGAGCTGACACTAGAATCAACTAAGTTGAATATCATCAATATAACAAACTCAAACATTTGGATGCTCAATCTCTACTTTTAAATTACCCAACCTTTATTTTACAAGAGGTGGAGCCTAACCATTGGGTTTAATAATTACCTTTAGCCCCTATAGCATAAATGAGCTATTAAATCTCCATTAATGGAATCACAAACTTCCAACCACCCATAATAAATGGGAGTTTTTGACATTTATGGTGCCCAACAACCCAAGACACCAAAACTCATCATACCTAGGTTTAAAGACTCTAATCTACCCCTATTAACTCCATTTGAGTCAACGAATTTGGACCCATAACCTATATGGACTGAAATCCCACTTTCACTATCAAACCCTAACTATAAACTCATAAATGTGAAAGAAAAGGGTAGATTAATGAGTATGACACCTACCATAGGTGTTTATAGCCTTCAAAATACTCTCAAAGTGATCCCCAAGTAAACCTTAGTAGAGCTATGGCGCGCCTCTTCTTTCTCTCTTTTCTCTTCTTTCTTTTTCTGTCTCATTTCACGTCTGATAAAGTATAAAAAATGGCCATGCGCCACAGCAGACGAACAACGCGCTATGGTGCATGGCACAATCTACGCGCCGCGGCATGTGGCACAGCAACTTCAGCTCTTCTTTTTTCTTCTCCTTTTGATGCCCAGGTGGTCCGCCCTGATACCGAACCCACAACTAAGGCTGAAATAGCATCAAACATGATTATTAGACCTCTATGGCCACACACCATTTCAATTTACTTAATTACCCTAATTAGGTTTAATTAATTAGGGAATTAAAACTCAGGATGTTACAACTCTTGATGGATTTGGATCTTAAGTACATTATACATGTATAGATACTCTTCTTTGGGCTTGAGAGGAGTGCCCCAATGCTCTCTAAGCTCTTGGACTTCTTGCACAAGACTAAATAAGGCTTGCTTTATGGCTTTAGTTCAGGCTCTTATCATTGAACCTCCAATATGTTATAAAAGATCTTTAGACACGTTGGATCAGAAGTATTGGGCTCCTTTCTCCTTGTCTTGGGCTCCTTTCATGCCACCATGCTCATGATTACCATCCTCAAGTTTCATTGTCATTAATGCCATATCATCCATGCCATGGGTTCCATCAAAATAGCATTTGCAATTAAGAATCAAATGAACTTTATTAGGTTGTAATGTGGGTAATGAAAGGATGTCTAAGAAATGCATGTGAGAAAATAGGGTTAGCATCAAGATAATGCTAATGTCAAGATATATCCCTTTAATATGCAAAGTATAACCTAATTCAATTGAGTGGACACCTTAACACAATAAGGATGGAAAGAAATGATAATAAATAATGAAACAACGAAATTGAATGAGCTAAGCAACTTTTATTCTTCTCTTTCTTTTCTTTTTCTCCTTCTTTTCTTCTTCTTTTTCTAGCAACTTTATTGCTTTTCTTTTTGACTATATTTTTTTTCAAATCTTTCTTTTCTTTTTCTTTTTCTTTTGGCTACCCCTAACTCTTTGAAAACAATAAAAAAGAATGGATATAATGGTGTAACAACAAAGGATAAAGAGTAATGGATAAAAAAATAACAATAGGTATTCACTTAATTGATCTAGGACATGCAATGAATATTAAAAAGATATATAAAAGTGTAAAATGCATTCCTTGGCAAAAATAGGGTGAATATTTATTTTTAAGAATCAAACCAAAAGCTCAAAGTGACTAAGCAAGGATAATCAATAATAATGGATTGGCTACTTGGCTCTTGACTATTTTTTTATGAATGCCATCTTTCATTTTCTATCAAACAAGTGCAAGACATGTGGTCTCAATTAATTATAGATGGTAACATCACTAAGGAATTAATCACATATGAGCGTTTGGCCTCTTCCATGAAAGAGTAATGTGCTACTCTAATTCATTAAGTCAAGGTAAAAGAATGTTCAATTCACACCTATTCAATCCTAAAATTACCACATCTCAAGCATCAAAATATCCATTCAAAGAGATAGGTCATTTAGTAACCTAAAATAAAACAAAACACAATTTTTTCAATTTTTTTAAAAGCCAAAACAAAAAAAATATTTATGTCTTTCCCCAACACTTAAATCATGCATTTTCTCAATATATGTATAGACTAGTGATAAAAAAAGGTGAGATCAATAGTAAATGCAAAATAAAAGTGTAAGAGAAAAAATTTTTAGGAGCAAATAAGGTCATAAGACCGAAAATACCAAAACTGTGACTATTATGGAAATCTTAAAAATATCTCTCTGGGGATAGTAAACTTGTCAATTTTATAGCAAAAGATCCATATGAGAAATTCCCATTAACATTTTATGAGAGACAGAAGACACACATAGGAAAATGGTATAAAAATTTTAGCTCAAAATTCCTTCTCAATAGTTTCCAGAATGTTTCACAAAATAATCCACAGTTCTGGAGAAACAAAAATTCGTCTAAATGACCTTATTAGAATCTAACAAATTTTTCAAAGTGATAAACACAAAATCAAAGAAAATAATAAACATAAGAAATAGAGCCAAGACAATACAGAGAAATTCAAGATTGGAACCAAGCAATTTGGACACAATGTGTGAGAGATATACTGACTCAAATTAGCCTTAAGGTGTTGAGATCGTTTGTAAAGACTCCCAAGAGTTTGATAGATTAGAAAATATACATAGAGCATTACTCAAGTCCAAAATTGGCCAAATCAAATTTAAATTAAAGCTAAGACATTTAGATATTAGTAAAAACAATCCTAGGTCAAAATTCCTTCAAGTGTGTTCCTAGTGAATTTTTGAATTTAAGGCAGAGAAACGGGAAATAGAGAATTGTCAAGCTCTAAAAGATATGAATTTTTTTTCTTTCTTCAAAATTGAAAACAAAACGCCACTATAAAAACCTAAAAATGGCAACTTGATTAGATCAAAATCACCAAAAATTAAGGCACTATTTATTTTCTAAAACCAAATGAAATAAAGAGAACAAAAGTACAAAATTTCTAAACTAATGAACTTAGTTGTTGCTCCCCCACACTTATGCTTTAACAAAAGTTACACAAAGCACAAACACATGTAAGAAAAGTGCTCCACATGTGTGAAAAGTGGCAGCAAGCATCACTAATAAGCATATCCACTTGTGTGCTATGTGTGCAAAGAAATGTAAGCAGTAAGCAAGGATAGATACAACTTTTGCAGCTCCTCATGGTGACTTGAAGTTGTACTTCTCCCTAGCTTTTTCATTTCCCTTTTTAAAGAGCTTGCAAAGATTTCCATTAACTTGCAAAGTAGATGATGATGGCTCATGAAGAAGTTGAAGCACCCCATATGGAAAAACGTTAGTTATAAGGAAAAGGACCTTCCTATTTAGACTTGAGTTTGGCAATCTTATGAATAAATATAATTTGATATAAGAGAACTAGATCATTAACATGGAATTTATTTCTAGGAACCATTTGATCATGGATGAGCTTTGTCTTTTCCTTATAGATTCTTGAGTTCTCAAATGCATCAAGTCCCATCTCTTCCAATTCTTGAATTTGAAGGAATCTCTCCTTATCCATAAGCTCCTCATCTATATTGAGCTTCTTGATTTCCCAATAAGCTTTATGCTTAAGCTCAACCAGTAGATGGCATGCTTTTCCACAAACAAGCCAAAAAGGGGACATCTCTAAAGGTGTCCTGAAGGAGATCCTGTAAGCCTAAAGTGCATCCTCAAGGTGGAATGACCAATCCTTTCTATTTATGTTGACAACCTTGAAAGAATGGCTTTGACTTCCCTATTGGAGATCTCAGCTTGAACATTGGTTTGGGGATGATAAGGTGTTGAAACTTTATGTTTGACCCTATATTTAGTCAAGAAAGCCTTCATCACTTTATTGTAAAAGTGTGAGCCTTGATAACTCACCAATTCTTTAGGGATTCTATACCTACAAAAAATAAAAGATTTGAGAAATTTCACAACAACTCTTGCAACACAAGTATGAGTAGGTATAGCCTCAATCCACTTGGAAACATAATCAACACACAACAAGATATAATTGTTCCTAAATGAAGAAGGAAGGGGTCCCATAAAATCAATACCCCAAACATCAAATATTTCACAAAAGAGAAGAAGCATTTGAGGCATTTCATGTCTTTTGCTCTATCTAGAGGCTTTTTAACATTTTAAACAATTTTTGCAAAACTCAAAAGAATATTTGAACAAAGATGCCAATAAAGTCCATAATCCAAGATCTTTCTAGATGTTCTTTTGGCACTAAAATGTCCTTCACATGCATAAGAATGACAAAATTCAAGTATGGAAGAAACATCACAATCATCAACACATTTTCTAAGTACTTTATCACTACAAATCCTCTACATGAAAGGTGGTTCCCAAATGTAGTACCTAGCTTTACTTCTCAATTTATTCAATTTAAACCTAGACCAATCATTAGGCAAAACACCATGCTCAAGATAATTAGCCATGCAAGCATACTAAGGTGGTTTAGTGGAGATAGCACAAAGCACATCATTCCTAAAAGAATCAACAATAGAAGAGTTAAGGTTAGAAGTTACTAATGAATCCTCAAGATGTGGAAGCCTTGACAAATGGTTGGCTACCACATTAGTAGAACCACTTTTATTCTTAATTTCTAAGTTGAATTCTTGCATAAGAATCACCCACCTCATCAACCTTAGCTTGCTCTCAGCCTTCTTCATCAAGTACTTGATGGTGGAATGATCATTATAAACAATTCACTTAGAAAAAATCAAATAAAATCTAAATTTATCAAGTGCAAAGACAATGGCAACTAGCTCCTTTTCGATTGTAGTGTAATTAACTTGTGTTCTATCAAGTGTTCGACATGTATATGCTATAACATGTGAGAGCTTACCATCTTTTTGTCCAAGCATGGCACCTATAGCAAAGTTAGAAGCATCACAAGATAATTTAAATGGTAATGACTAATTAGGAGCTTGCAAGATAGGGGGTGTGACAAGCATATTTTTCAAGCGATCAAATGCATCCTTACAAGCTTGATCAAACTCAAATGCAACATCTTTTTATAAAAGCTTTGTCATAGGCAATGCAATTTGTGAAAAGCCTTTAATGAATCTCCTATAAAATCCCACATGACCTAGAAATGATCTCAAATCTTTACTGCAAGTTGGATAAGGAAGAGAAGTAATAACCTCAATCTTTGCCTTATCAACATCAATGCCCTTAGATGAAATTAGATGACCCAAGACTATGCCTTTATCAACTATAAAGTGATACTTTTCAAAATTAAGGACAAGCTTTTCCTCAATGCACCTACTCAACACTTTATCTAAAGATGCAAGACAAGATGAAAATGAATATCTATAAACTATGAAGTCATCCATAAAAACTTTCATGCAATGTTCAATGAAATCACTAGAAATGCTCATCATGCACCTTTGAAATGTCCTCGAGGCATTACATAAACCAAAAGGCATCCTTCTATATGTAAATGTGCTAAAAGGGCATGTGAAAGTAGTTTTCTCTTAGTTAATAGGATCAATAGGCACTTGGAAAAAACCACTTAAGCCATCTTGAAAATAATAGTGAGACTTGCAATCAAGTCTCTCAAGCATTTGATCTATGAATGGCAAAGGGAAATGGTCTTTTTTAGTGGCATCATTGAGCTTCCTATAATCAAGCATTTGGCACTCTAGTGGGCACTAATTTTCCCTTTTCATTTTTCACAGCTATGATCCCACCCTTTTTAGGAACTACTTGAGTGGTGAGACCCACTCACTAGCACTAATAGGGTAAATAATGTTGGCACTAAGGAGTTTCACTACCTCTTTCTTCATTACATCAAGAATCAATGGGTTCAATCTCCTTTGTGGTTGTCTAATGAGTTTTACATGATCATCAAGTAAAATTCTATGAGTGCACACAAGTGGATCAATGCTCAGAATATCCCCCAATGTCCAACCAATGGCAAGAATATTTTTCCTAATGATATTTAGAATTGCATATTCTTCATCACAAGAAAGTGAGTTAAAAATTACTAGCGGAAGCTTTTCTCCCTCTTTCAAGTATGCATGCTTCAAATTCGATGGAAATGGCTTTAACTCCAAACTAGGAGGCTCCACACTTGATGGCACTAGCTCTTTAAGCTATAATCCTTTGTACATCCTTGCTTTTCCCTTTTCCTCCTCTTTAAGCTTGCTTTAGCCAATTTCCTCATGAAATAATGAAGCTGGAAATTTTTCTACATTTAAACAATTTGCTTTATCCTTCTCTTTAAGCATCTTCATACTCTCTCCTTGCTTTTGGAAGAAGTTCTCATTTGTCCTAATAGTTTCCAAAGCCTCAATTATTGTTTTGGATAGGCTTCCATCCTTATTCTTAAGAATCTTAAGAACATCAAGACAAGAATGGTTGCCCACGCCTTTGAAACCTACAAAATAAGGAGAAATACCTTTCCCATGATCAAACATAGAAATCAAAGAAAATAAATCACAATTATCCACAAAAGACAAGTTCAAAGGAGAATCTTTATCAAGCAATTTATAAGAAATTCTTTCACAATTAATAGATAAAATATCATCCTTACAAGAACAAACTATGCTAGGTGCATCACATGAAAGAGGCAAAGATAAAGCATCTTTATCTACTAAGTCATCAACAATACCATCAGTAGTATTAATACCTAGCAAATAATAGTCCTCATAAGGGTGCTTGATTGCTTCATAAATTCTAAAACAAACATTCTCATCACCACACTTTAATACCAATGTCCCCTTATCCATATCTATGAGAGTCATTACTGTTCACATGAATGGCCTTCCCAAGATAAGTATATCCTCCCCATTTTCCTTGCTAGCCGTATCTAAAACATAAAAGTCAACTGTAAATAGAAGATTGTTCACACTTACAATCAAATTCTTAACAATTTCTTGAGGTCCCCTAATACTTCTATCGACTAATTGATAAATTATGTTAGTGGCATGTAAACAATCAATTTTTAATGAAGAATAAATGGAAGATGGCATCACATTTATTGCTGCACCTAAATCAATCAATACATGAGGAAGCTTAAAAGGCCCAATTTGGCAAGAGAAAGTGAAGGATTTGGGATCCTCACACTTTATAGGAAGCTGGGGCTTCATGATAGCATTAATAGAGGATGGCAATTGCACTTTAGCTTTAGGTTTAAATTTCCTCTTATTAGTGCAACACTCCTTAAGAAATTTTGCATATTTAGGAATGTTCTTAATCAAATCTAAAAGAGGAACATTTACTTGGATTTTAGAAAAGAAATTCATTACCTCTTGGTCTTGTGATGCTTCAACTAGTGATTTGGATGCTTGACCTTAAGGGAAGGGCAATTTCATCACAATTTCTTAGCTTGGTAAATCTTTTTTCTCCTTTTCTTTCTCATGTGCTTGCTGTCCAGAAACGTATCTTTGCTGTATAGTAGCATTTTAGCCTTGATATCTTTGATTTTCTTACTCTTTTGGCTCTTTTTGAGGTGGGGGATCACTATAGACTTGTTCCACACCTTCCCCATCTTTATCATTACAAGAAATAACATCATTAGAGTAAGAATTGGGATTAAAATCACAAAGAAAAGGTTCTGGAACAGAATTTCCAGAATTTATTTTTTCATCAACAAACTCATTTTCATCATTTTTACTAACCATTTTTCCACTTCTAAGCTCAATAGCATTAATAAAAGACTTAGGTTTGACAACTGTATTGCTGAGCAAAGTAGGTTGTTGAGCATTAGTAGAAGAAATATGATTTTTTAAAACACTCATTTTCTTACATAAAGCTTCTATGTCATTTTTCATGGAAGACATATCATCATCGGTAGATTTGTTTTAAGCTTGTTGAGCTTCTCTATTACTCTTAACCTCATTTAATAACAACTTAAAATTTTTAGACAGCTTGGTATTGGCATTAGAAGGTAAAGAAGATGGTCCATCAATAGGTATAATTTTCCTAGAAGAACTAGGTGGTTGAGAGTAGGAGTTATTACCTTTGCCTTGATAAAAATTTAAGGCACTACCTTGTCTATATGGAAATGAGTTGTCATTGTTTTGGTATTTTTGAAATCCCTCTCTTTGGCATTCTTGATTTAAGCCTCCACTTAGATTACCATAAGACAAGTTAGGATGATTTCTCCAATTTGGATTATATGTGTTCCCATACATGCCTTGTTGACCTCCTCCTTGGTTATTTGCCTTATACATAGCATTCAACTCATGAGCATATTCATATTGTAAAGTACAATTACCTTCATTATGCATGGAAGAGTTATAAAAAGAATAAGATATAGGGACTATAGCATTGCAAGGAACACTGATATTAGACACACTTCTCAAATTAGCATTTGCATTTACTTGTGGTGAAATGAGCTTTCCAATTCTATATGCGAGGTCATCTAATTGTGAGCTAGACAAACCATCAATAATTGAAGCTACTTTAGGTTCCCTCACCCCATGTTGAGCTCTACTTTATGCTATTTTATCAATCAATTCCCAAGCTTTATTGGGAGATAAATCACTAAGGGAGCCATTAGAGGCAGCATTTAAACTCATTTTATCTTTTGGCAAGAGACCATCATAGAAAAATTGAATAACATGCTCACTTGGGATTTAATGATGTAGACATCTAGCTAGCATAGATTGGAATCTATTCCAAAACTCAAAAAGACTTTCATCAAAATTTTACACCATGCTTATGATTTGTTTTCTCAAGCTAACTAGTTTAGATGATGGAAAGAATTTATTAAAAAACATGTCTCTCAACTCTTCCTAAGTGTATACCTTAACATGAGGTAGAAAGTTCATATACCATGCCTTAGCATGAGACTTAAGATAAAAAACCAATGCCTAGGTTAAACATCATCTATATGAGCACCCACCTGTTTCATGGTATTGCACATAAGATATAAAGAATGTAATAATCTATGGCAATCCTCATCGAGCAACCTATAAAACTTAAGTAATGCTTGAATAAGAGAATGTTTAAGCTCAAACATATGATTATGTTAAGGAATGTACAAACTATAGGGATTAGTATTCTAATTAGGAGAAGTAAGTTTTCTAACAGAAATCTTATCATTTGGAGGATGATGCATGCCTACTTCTTCCCTAAATGCATGGTTATGATTTTACATGAAGTTCTCATTATTCCCTAAGTTTAGTGGATAGATTTAAGTGTTGTTCAATGATGAAATTGGTTCGGGACCCTCAAGATTTACCCCACTCCCTTGGTTAACAACCCCAAAATTTTGGTTTTGAACACTTTGAAGCATAGGATTAACATTAGGGGTAGGATTAGGGTCATTGTTGATGTCCCTAGGCATTCTTAAATGAGCAAAATCAATGTTATGGTTAGGAGAAGCCATAGAGAATTCTAAAACAAGATGTTTATCAATTGGATTTTTCTCTTTTCTTATCCTCCTTAAGGTTCTCTCAATCTCTTAGTCAATTGGTATTTGCTCACTAGGTCTCCCATAGGTTATACAATGTAATGCAAAGAAAATGAAGAACAAGAACCAAAATCAGGAATAAAAACACACAAGATACAAAAACAAGAACACTTAAAACTGGTTCTAAAAAATGAAAGACTCAAAGAATGCAAAACATACAAAAACTTGTAATGCAAGCAAGCAAAAGACTTACAAACAAAGCAAAAGAGAAAAGTAATATTTTGTTTTTTAAAATTAGAGAAAAGCTCAAAAGTAACTCAAACACAAAATTAACTAAAATAAAAAAATGAATTCAGCACTAAAGCAAGCAAAGGAAGAGTTTAGACATGCTTAAAAAGAGTCTTCTTCTAAAACGAACGTCTTGGAACTTTGCTTTCTGCCTAGTCTGCTTATGAAATTTCTACATATCAATTCCCACAACCAAATGACCTAAAAATTTAATTGTAATTAGGAAAGATACTGAAAAACAATATATAAAAATTTGAACGAGGCAATACTTCCCATTTTTTCTTGCAATTCGGGCTACAACAATCTGGAAATAGAATTTCTTCCAAATTGACCTTGTGAGTTTTGTCACTTGTTTCAAACATGTTAGTGGCTGAATCACAAAAAACTCAAAAAAAAAAAAGAAGCTAAGATATTAAGGAGAAATCTGAGCTTTGGATCAAAAGATTTAGATACGGATAGAAAAAGTTATGGGCACACAAATTTGATATAGAGCCCTAGATTTCTCTGGAAAAGTGTATTTAACCTTATGTGCTTCAAAAATTCACATAGTATAGTATATGAATCCAAATAATACCAAACTACTTTTGTTCAAAAGCTAAGATATATATATATATATATTGTACACAGTTTTAGATTTTTTCCCTAACAGAGCAGTTCCCAGTGAATTTTCAAAGTTTGTTTAGGAAAGCTAGGAAATCAATTTTCACAAAGTTGTACCCTTAGTAACCGAAACTTCACAAAAACACCAAAAATCATGGATATTAACAAAAAAATACAAAAATCACAAAATTAACAAATTAAACAAAAATCAACCCTAAATAAAACCTAGCCTTACATCCTTAAGAATGTGTTAAAATTTGACTAAGATTGTCACTACCTAAGCAGAATAATACTAAGCAACACTAATGTGGTACTAATGTAAACCTAAGTTGATCTCTATGAGGAGGCTTAGTTGGAAATTAGGTTTGAAGTGTGTTACAAGTTAAAAGGTATGTGAGATAGATTTAAACTCAAAACTAATTAAGCTATTAAACCTAATTTTAAAGTAAATTAAGTGGATGTGTGAAAACCTATTAAAAGTAGGAACTCTTGTGTGGAATTGGTCACCTATCCTTGTTTGATTACAACCTAGCTAGCTTGGTTTCTTCTCTCTTCTCTTTAGTTTTAGTGACTTAATTATATTAATTAAGACTTAGCTAATACCTTGACTAACCCCAATCTAAGATTATGGTCTTAGAGTAAGCCAAAGTAAAGCTAGCATTAAGCTTAACCAAAGTATTACAAACATGAGTCAATTAGGTCAAGCACATATGATAGAATCAACATGCTCAAGATTATGATTCATGAAGATATTCACATGAATTCAAGTTGGCAAGATTATGACAAGTAATAAAATACATTAAACTCATCAAGCTAACTAAGATTATCAATCAACTTGAAGAGGCCAAAATTTAGAGCTCAAAGAAACAAAACTCAAGTAGCAACAAGCATCTCTCAATCAAATGAATCAACACTTGAAATTACAAGATCAAAGTGTTATATAAATTTGTAATTCTAGAGAGAGAAAAGTAGAGAGATAAAATTCAATTCCAACTAGAAAATAATACAAACCCAAGGTTTCCTCCTCCATATAGTAGCCCCTTCAAGAATCTAACCTTATATCGTCAAGCAATCTCCAAGTTGAAGTACTAAAATTCTGGCTCTTTTTTCAATGAATTTTGCCCAAAACAAACAAGGTTTGATCCTTATGAAATCTATTAGGTTTTGTACAAGATAAAGAAAGGAAGAGAATGGTGGTGGTTTGGTTAAATTTAGATAGTTAGATTGAGAGATATGGAGGAGAGAGTGTGGAAATATAAGGAGAGAATTGAGAGAAAATGAAGATCATTATGAACAAGTAAGAGAAAATGTTAGAGATGAGTGAATGGGTGTTAGATCTCAATTAGGGAGCTGAATGGGATGCTCAAGGTGTTCCCGATCAGTTGATCCTAATTAAAAAAATAAGAAAATAAAATAAAAAGAAAAATAAAAGCCTTGTCATACTTGCAAGGTGGCAACCTCCTATTGGTTAGTAGATGATTTCAATATGTGTGTAATTTTTGATGTGTCATCCACATTTTTAAGCTGATTTAATCCCCAAATAAAGCCTAATTTACATGCAAACCATCAGCTTTGACCTCAAAGAGTGTTGACTTCAGTTGCCTAATTGATGCACAGTTCACATGCTATCTATGTCACATAAATCACATAATTCAATTAAATAGCATGTGACATAATAAAATCTAATTAATGCCCAAAATTAAATTCATAATTAGAAGAGATAATTTTTAAAATAACTAAGTTCTAGATTGCACAAAATTATATAAAAGTTTTCACACAAAGGCAAACTGAAAACTAGGTCAAACTAAGTTACTTAAGAAAGTGTTGACTTCTTTTATTTAATTACTCCCAAACTAAAATAAATTTTAAAAATATAATTTAACCACTCATCAGCTAGATATAAAATAAACTTTGCTAATTTTTCTTATACATTTTCTCAAAAGTTCATTTTTGAACCAAAATACCCCTAGTGCACTAAACCTAAAAACTTAAGTAAAATTGTAAATATAATGTAATGTGTGTACTTGAAGGTGATAAATTACTAATAAAAGGGTCCTAATTGAAAAATAAAAATAGGTAACAAATGTGTTCTATCATGAATTCAAGGCCAATGAGAGTGTATATTGATCTAAGCCGAGCCTATGACTTCAAGTTGAGGTAATTTGGAGGTTCGGTCGGTCATGATCATGCTATATGTGGAAAAGTAATGAAAGAAGCAAAATGGATTATATAAATGAAATTTAAAGTGAATTAGTAGTATATGTTATGTTTAACTGTATAATATGCTATGCCTTCATATAGTTGCATGTGATAGTTGTCAGTAGTGAGTTATTATATTACTAAGATTTTTGGCTCACCCCTATGGTTATATTTTTATAAGATATAGCAGTGATTAGAGTAAGGGAAAAGAGTCTAGATTGGCTTAGAGTTGTTGAAGTTTTGTAAACTTAGAGTATTGTGTAATGAACTAAATCTTTTAGTTAAGGTGTAAATGAGTTGCCCATGTGTGAAGTTATGTAATGAAATGAGTAATTAGAGCTAAGACTGAAAAGAATATGATGTAAATGTGTAAAGTAGTGCATTTGTGGGGAATTGTGATAAGAAAGGCCAAGTGGGCCAAAATATGATAAAGTGTGAAAAGTTGATAAAATTGGAAATAAGCCGTTGAATGGTTGGGTTTGGTATATATGTATATGTGTGATATATTATGACCAATTAGATGTAATATGTTCTTTTGGACTTAGTTCAAGGCCTTTTATGGTCTAATGAGACAATGGGATTGATTTAAGTGCTTGGGTGTGTTAAACTTTTAAAAAAGGTGACTTTTTGCATTTGAGTGTCCAAATTTTGATCAGACCATTAGATCGTGGCCAAACCTGTCTCATTAGTTAGCTTATGAGTTAAGCTTCATATGGGCTTTTGAATCATACTAGAAGTTTGTCATTTTTGCTATCAAATGACAATAGCAAAGTTAGACTGGTGTGTCGTGATGTATGACACAAAGGAAATCTAGGCGTGTGGCTCTATGCCACATGCCACAGTGCATGTGCTGTCTACCGTGGCACATGGCCCCTAATATGACCTCATTTTATGGTTTTTAGTGCATGCAATTTGTGTTATGAATGCATGTGACTTGCTTCTACTATGTAATTCTTTAACGTATTGTGATTTTGATGATTTTGCAAATGAGTCTTAGGCCCAAGCTTTTCAAACAAAGTAATTATTGACTGTTTGTTATTGTGTGTGTGGTGATTTTGTTATTCTTCTCTTATATCGAGCTGGCATGGGGGAGGGTTACAGATCATATCTATCATAGATACTTATCCATAATTTCTACTCTTTGGCAAACTTTATTGGTAATACTCGAGGATCCAAAAAGGGTAGTCACCTTAATCAACACAAGAAATTCTTTTATCTTTAATTTCAATCTATATTCACATTTTTCTAAAACAAAAGAATGTGTAGCCCTGTAGTCAAACAATGCTTCTATCTTATTACCATATATAGAAATTATACATTTGATCAGGTTCTAAGACACTCTAACTTCTTCTTGTGTCATAGCAAAGACACATCCCAAAATGGTCGATTGCTACTCTGTCACTTCTACTTTGCCCTCTAGCCAATATGGCCTAGCTTATCATACTTGAACTAGGACTAGCATTTGTCTGCATGGAATCTACTACATATATAGTATTGAGGTGATCTACCCATACTCAGAGTAGAAGCTGGTACATTAGAGGCTTGCCTCGAAGGTTGTGAAGCTCCAATAAAACTCCTCTTCCTTAAAGCTCTAGAACCCCTTTGAATTGATTGGGTCTAAGAACATCTAGTGAAACTCCTCTTCCCTGAAGCTCTAGAATTGCTTGAGTTGTAAATGGGCTTCTTTGAAACACCGACCGTCAGACTTAGAGAAGATGTGAGCCTTCTCATACTATCTCTCTTTCTTTTAGCTTTAACTTCCTTACTTCTTCTAGCTATTGTTCATCACTTGTGACACATCTCTTCATAGGTGTCACATCTCACAAAGCAATTTATTGTCGATACTTCAAGTGCATCCTTTCTAACAACTATTATGCCTTCCACTTTGTATCATTGTTATATTGTAGGTATATGAAATAAGCTGACAAAACATTGAACCTCTTGATGAACTCTTCCTTATCCAGATCTCCTTGCCTAAATGAGTGAAATTCTTCTTCCTTCTTATTATGAAAAGAAATTGGGAAGTAGTAGTCAAAGAACATCTTCATGAAGTCTTTTTAAGATAACCTTACAGCCTTAGATAGTCTTACTAAATCCTACCATCTCTTAGCTACTCCGAGAAGTTGTATGGTAGCTAAGGTCACCTTCTACTCTAGTGATCAAGTCACCACCTCGAATATTGTCTTAAGGTATTCAATCTACTATTTAGCCTTACCCTGTTTAATATTGCTATCGAAAGCTAATGGACTAAACCTTATAAAGGTCTTCTTGGCTTAGTCTATAGATAGATCCACATTAACTCCCACTACCTATCTACTACCTAATGCTTGAGATGGTTCAGGTCAGCTATGAGCTTCTTCTATTACTAGTCTATCCTAACCTTCCCTTTTATCACCTTAATCTCTTCCTCTTAACAGTACATCATAATCTTATGCTATACTCCATATATTAATCATCATATCCCTTAACTCCCCCAATAAACCATCTCTTCTATCTCCTTATTTTGATCTAGTTAAACCTTTGGTAGAAGCTCAAAAAGGAATTTTATGGACTCAAGCAAGCACCTAGAGCATGGTATGACCAGTTGACTCTTTTCTTTTAGAAAAAGGTTTCAATTGAGGTATAGTTGACACTACCTTGTTCATTAAAAGAGAGAAAAATAATTTACTTATAGTTAAAATTTATGTTGATGGTATTATATTTGGTATTATTGATGAATCTTTAAGTATGGATTTTTCTAAGTTAATCTTTCTAAGTTAATTTGAAATGTCTAGGATAGGAGAATTGACATTCTTCCTTGGTTTACAAATTAAGCAAAGAGATGATGAAATCTTTATTTTCCAAACCAAATATCTCCAAGAAATGCTCAAAAAATTTAGAATGAATCAAGCTAATGGAATTGACATACCTATGGGCTCATCAAATTAAGATGGATAAAGATGCTAAAGGAGTAGACTGTGATTGCAAGTCTTATAGAGGAATGATTGGCTTACTCCTTTACCTTACAAGTTGTCTAGACATTTCCTTCAGTATGGGTCTCTATGCAAGATTTTAAGCAGTCGCTAAGTATTCACATGTTATAGGAGTGAAGAGAATATTTAGATATTTTAAGGATTCTAGTACCTCAGGATTGTGGTATCTTGAAGGAGGAAGTGAATATTTTATTGGATACTCAAATACTAATTTTAGTGGAAGCAAGACAAAGAGAAAGAGACTAAGTAGAACATGCCACTTTTTTGGTGGATCACTTGTCTTATGGGTGAGCAAAAGCAAGATACGGTGTTTCTATCATCAATAGAATTAGAATACATTGCTGCTAGACATAGTTGTGTAATGCCCCTTTAGACATTACCATTCAATCTTCCATACAATCTAACAAACAATTTAAAATCTTTTTAAAGGATTGGAATCCCAACTTAAAGCATTTGGAAAAACTATTTCTAAAATAATCCAATTGTAAAAATAGTACACAGCGGAAGTACTCAAAACATGTGCATGAAAACCTCATAAGAAATTGATTTCAAAAAATATCATTCAGGAAAAATATGAGCCATACACTACAGCCTGTGGCTCATATGTAAAGTCCCTACTCAATTTGGGTTTTACCATCACATTCACTCACATTACAATACAATGACAATATCATATTAGAGTAATAGCCATCAATTTGTTTTCAAAATACGGGATCTTAACTACTTAAAAAGTTGTTTAAATAAGAGGGCTAAAGAAAGCGCATACATAAACACATAACTCAATAAAACACAATTATTTTTTTAGGAACCGTGTTATACGCCAAGGCTTGTACCACCATGCATGGTAGCATGTGGCAAGCTTTGTTTCCTTCTATGCCATGTGCCGCGGTATGACACATAATGTGCCGCATCGTCTACTGTCATATGTAGCTCCAAAGATGAATTTACAACATATTCTAGCTAATGAGATAAGTTAGGACTCGATCTAACAATTCGATCTAAAATTAGACACTCAAGTGAAAAACTACTTTTTCTTTCAAAACTTGCAACCTAAGTATTTAATTCTCATTTCTTATTATATTAGACCACTTTAGACCTTGAATGAAATCTAAAAGGACTATATACACTTTATTAATGTAACTAATCATATATCACATCAAATGCTCATTTTGACCTCTTAATGACATATTACACAATTGTAGACTTATATGAAGCATAAATATACAAGTACATATACACATAAACTTGTTCCACTTTCAACCACCCAACTTGCACATATGAAGCTTCACCTCACCATTTGGTCAAGAATCACAAATATACTTGACTCTTTCAAATGGGGCTCTGCCTTACCATTTGTGTCAAGTTCTCATGTATACACATAATTTCACATAACAAAATCACATCAATTCACAGTGGAACAAGTTATACAATAACATATACTTGATTGTCTAGCATTTAAACCTACTTACATACCTACCGTTGTAGTACCCTCGGTAAGAAGTAGAATCATGTACTCAAGCAATTTTTTAATGACGCATCATATACATTCACATTTTCATATTCATATATACTTATGCATCCGAGTTGACAACTTTACTCTAACAATATATTATACATTCATTTACACAATTGTAGTCATACCACTACCAAGTAAAGCTACTCATTCCTCACTTCCTTTGCCAACCTCCTCGTGCTCTTTACATTTGTATACAAAGGTAATAGAGTAAGACATATGTCTCAGTAACTTAGATATAATCCAAATGCTGGTTAGTAAGCAAAATCATAAATAAGAGATAAAGTAGTATGCGTTGCAATAAAAGCAGTAAAATATGTATATACAAGAATTCACACATATCTATCCATGTTCGTGCTCATGCATTCTAGGTTCCATCTAATGGACTATACTCTACTCTCAGCCTAGAACTTCTAGTCTTACATGAAACAGGGCCCACTATACCTTTGTGTTGGACCAGGTATCATCTTTACGTATAGGTGGTCTCCGATGTCCTCCCTAGAAAAGTCAAGCTCTACACTCAAGACTTTTAAGACTTTTTAGCCTTACACAGAGTATGAACACATCCCCCTAACCATGTCTCCCTATCCTAGTCTAGGGTACACTCGTGGATCATTATCTCAGGTCTAATGTAGCAAAGTCAAGCTTTATGCTAGAGAACATTAGGATCTTCTAAGTCCTTCCTAGCAGAGTCAAGCTTTACACTCAAGACCTTCAAGACTTCCTAGCCTTCTACAAAGTAGGGCCATGACCCCTTACCCTAATCTAAGATATACTCACTAATGCAATACACATATCTATGCATATGTCTCATCTCATACATTTCAATCAATACTCACACAGTCACTTGCATATTCTTTCACAATACTGCTACTCTATCAGTTTATAACACAATGCATATAGTTATACAAAATACTTGTGAACAATTTTACAAAGGAACAAATAAAAGAGTTACTCCAGTTACCTTTTACTCTTACTACTAAGGGTTATCAATCATAATGAACTCATAAGGGTATAGATAGATTCTTACAAGCAACATCATGATGCTTAATCTACACAATGTAATGCCCCTCAATTAATTCTTAATACTCAGTATAGGTATTATTTTAACTAAACCAAATCCCTTAACATACAAAATAGTTCAATTAGCACTATTCAAATTAACATAATCTATCATCTATAGTCACTGGCCTTATAAGCTATTTAAATGACCATAACAACCCTCTAACCCATTTATTCACTCAATTTTACCATTTTAACCTAACTTTTTAGGCTAATTGATCTCAAGGTTTAACCATTAACTCCAGATTAGTCATTGAAATATGTCATAAAGGCAAACACGCTGCGATGCATGTTAAATGAGCTGCGGCGCACACCTCAATTTTCTAGAAATTCTCTTAGTTTAAATTCTTAAACAAATATACTCACTTATGTAATGATCCCATGCTTTTGCATATTTGTGAACTCTGATTTGTCTAGTTGTGAGACTTGAAAATGATTTTACTTTTGTAAACTTGGGGTCCTCATTTTGCTAACTAATGAAAACTTTATATTTTGATAATGACTATAATTCGATTCCCTAATCACTTAGGATTTGGTTTTAATTATGAGATTAGAAGGAGGAGGATATTACATGTGTGCTTGTTAAGTTACAATTACAAGTGATATAATTGAATTAATTTATGTGCCAAAATGACTAAGTTGATATGAGTGTTAAATGGAATCCACCCCTTTATGTTGTTATGAATTAGAGTTTTGGTAGTCATTTTGAGTGTGAATGCTTAACTGTATGTGATGATTGAATTGTCATGTTGTGTGTGGTATATTTAAGGTGGTTAAAGTGTCTCTAGAGCTAACGGCATTTGGCATTGTGGGTTGGATACCTTTGTGTATGTTTTGAGGTGAAAATGAATCATTTTATATTCGTGCGTCCATCTTTTAGATGGATAATTCATGTTTCATTAGCTAGAGGGCTCAAAGACCTTCCTGTGGGTACTTAAACTGCTTAAATCGAACATCAGATGGTAAAACAGCACGCTTCAAAAGTTTAAAGGGCTATCATGACAGCAATCTGCTGCTATAACAGTAAGTACGCGCTGTTGCATATGGTAGTTGTGCCACGACACATGCGACCTTCAAAGGGCTCATTCCTTTATGCCATTTGTTGTGGCGGGCATGGCTTACGACATGGCAAATGGGCTAAATTTTTAAAAAATGGCTTGTTTCAACTAGTTTTAAAGTGGTTTAATTTCCATACTTTCATATTTGTTCTTAATTGATTTTTAATCATAGTTTAGGCTTAAAAAATATTTTAAAAAGGGTTTTCTTAGGATCCCATTATTTAAAACTAATGATCTTTTAAACTCTTGGGTTGTGATAACTTCTTTTTAGGATTTTATTTAATCCTAGTTATCACAACGGTGTGTTAGAGTGTTGTTCTAATAATGTCAAGGCAGACATTATAATTTGGTATCAGTTTCAAGCATTATGAGATTGGTATGTGTGATTGTTATATTGGATTGTATTGTTGTTGCATTCATGTCTAGAACTTGGTATAAATATTTGTTACACTTACCTTTCCTTTTCATAGTGATCTCATTTAATGCTTACTCTTTGTCATTACTTCCATCTTTAAGAGGGGAGAAAGGATGGCAAGAAGAAGAACCACTAGAACTACTATAGGCGGTAACCTATCTAATATAGATGTAGTACTAAAGACTAATGAGCTACCACTGGAGAACTTAAAACAACTAAGGAATGAGCCATAGGGTAATAAGGCCTTGCTATTGGAGATGAGGAATTTGATAGAAGAAAGACACAATTCAGTATGGGGTCAAGGTGTACCTAGGAATGATAGAGCAAAGGGTGATAGTAGAACAATAAAAAATAAAGAAAAGATGTATAAGGAAGAAGATGAAGCTTATAAGGAGAGAATACACAAGTAATCTAGAGCTGTAGGTGTCAATGGTTCACAAAATTCCATGGATAAGGCATGTAAGAGTTTCTCACAGCTTAATCTACTACCTTTGATGGAATAATGAAAGAGGGCAAAGCTGAAGAGTGAATCGAGAGAATTGAGACAATATTTAAAGTGGTGACATGCTTATAAGATCAGAAGGTGACTTTGGCCTCCATGTTACTTATAAAAGAGGCTAAATATTAGTGAAAGTTGGTGAGACTAATGGGTGGAATTAAGTGGACATGGGATAAATTTAAAGTGAGATTTTTAACTTCTACTTTTTAGTAGTCTTTAGAGAAGAAAAAGAGGCTAAGTTCCACGAATTCAAGAAAGGAAATCTTGATGAAAAAGCTTTTATTGCCAAGTTTAATCAATTGTCAAACTACTCTACTTATCTCATAAGAAATGATGACTTGAAATGGAAGGCAGAGAGGCTATTTGAGAAGATGAGGCCTGAGTACTGACAGCAGTTAGCCTTGTTTGAGATCACATCTTATGATGGGATGTGTAATAAGCTGAGAATAGTTATGAGAAGGGGCAGAGAGGCAGAGACTGAAAAGAAAAGGGATAGTCAAGGCAAATTCTCACAATCACTTAGCCTTACTAGTAGAGTTAGTAAGAGGTCTGGTTGTAGCTTTAGTAGTTCTGGGAGTTTTGAGAAGAAGAAGACTTTTCAAAGGGGATCACAGTCCTGAGGCTCTTTTTAAAGGAGCAGTAGGTTAAAGAATGGTACTAGTAGTGCATAATCATCTCAGTAGTGCATAATCATTTATTTGAATTAATAGGAATGTGGAGAATTAAGGTGATGACACTCAGAGCCAACCTACTACAAGCCAATCAATTGGTGATGTTACTCCTAGTGAGGAGCCAGTCAGGGCACCCCTAGTGAGGAGCCGAGTTAGAGCCAGTCTGTGAGAAGGGGGAGATGTGGCACACGATTGAGAGATCTAACTTTAATTAAGAGTGCTGGGTATAGGTTACCAATTCAATTTGATCGGAGATGGAATTCGACAGGGCCACATAAAGCCAACTTTGTTAGTTTTCTTAGCCTTTTTTCACATACCGAGCCTCCTATTATGTTTGAGGACTGGCTTGATATGCTAAAACGTGTGAAGGAACAAATTTGGGGAATTATTTAGGTAAATAATCAAAAATTAAAATTTTTTTATGGTTATATATTATTGGGCAATTACTGATTATTATTTTATGCCTTCATTATAGCTCACATACAATATTCCATCTAATTAAGATTGTTGACACAAGTTGATTTCTTACTGTGGAACACATTGGATAAATTGTAAGACTGATCTTGCTAGAAGATATATCTTTGTCAAGGTGCTAGAGGGTCAAGCTCATCCCAATGCTCTTGTTACATTCCAGTTCCTTGATAAAGATACTTGGGAAGAATTTGTCAGGATTCAGACTTCTGAAAAAGCTTTGGTCTATTGATTTTTAATTAATTTAAGTTTTATTTATATTTACTTCAATTATAAAATCTAGAATTCAATTTATTAATAGGAAAAATGAGCTAAAGGGCGAGAAATTTCTCAGCATAGTCAATACCCACTAGTACATATAGGCAAATCTACACCGATTAAAATAGTTTATCTACACTGATTAAAATAGTTTATCTATACCGGTTTAGTAACCGGTGTAAATAAGACCGGTGTAGATATCATGAAGTTATCTATACCGGTTATTTAACTAGTGTAGTTAACGAATATATCTACACTGATTATAAATTCGGTGTAGATAACATTAATTATGAATATATATGTAATTTTTTTAAAAGTTAATATCTACATCAGTTCTGGTATAACAGGTGTAGATAATCATATATCTACATCGATCATTGCCTAAACTGGTGTAGATAACCTATATATCTACACCGATTATTGTTATAACAGGTGTAGATATTTGCTTTCTAGGTAAAAATTTTCCCATTTTTTTCATTTACCCCAACCGTTATAGGCTGTAATTTAAATCCTGCATGAATCAAACATATAATAGCCAAATAACAATCAGCCAGCTAGACAATCATATATTGTTCAAATCAAATGAATTTAAAATTATGTACAATTCCAAACACATAAAACATAAATTATCAATTAAGTAATCCTACACACAATTATATTTACTAATGTTTACAACTACACAGTTCACTCTTCCAAAGGATGATTATTATGAAGATCGAACATGAAGTGTCCCCAATGTTGCCTTATTTGATGGATCTCTGAATCTGAAAATGGAGATGGATCATTGAACATCTAAAATCAGGAAACAAAGTGTCAATTTTCTTCCATTGTTCCGAATCAGCTGGATGTCGAAGCTTTCCATCTGAAATCCTGTCATCCGCATGCCATCTTAGATTCTTCACATCCTTTTCATTAGCAAACAATCGTTTAAACCTTGGAATGATTGGAAGATACCATAACACCTTCGTAGGAGCTTTGTTTTCTTTATACCTTGGTGTTTCACATACAGGATACTTTTACTCCTCTTTATGCTCTCTCCTGTACAATATGCAGTCATTTGGGCATGCGTGTATTTTCTTAAACTCCATGCCCAGTGGGCATAAAATTTTCTTTGCCACATAGTAACGAACCAGCAATACATTTTCTCTTGAAAGCATTAATTTGAATAACTCAAGCATTTCTGTGAAACTCTTATTACTCCACCCAGATCTAGCTTTCAAGTTCACCAATTCCAACACTGCTTTTAACAAACTAAATTCCTCGCACCCTGGATATAAAGTGTCTCTGCATCACTGTACATATTATTATATGCTTGGGATTGCTTAAAAGCCTCTTTACCCACGTCACGAATCATGTCCTCTAATTGATCAACTGTATCATCCTCATCATTATCAACAACAACATCAACATGCTGTGATTGAGATGTACTCGGCATCGGTATATTCAATCTTTCACCATGCCATATCCATACTCTATAACTTTTGAGAAACCCCTCACAAATTAAATGTTCATATATCTTATCTACACTTAGCCGCCTCTCATTCAAACAGTCCCTACAAGGACAATAAAACCTCCCACTATCATCTTCAGCATTGCTTTGAGCAAATTCCAAAAACCCCTTAACCCTATTACCATACTCTGCACTTGTTCGTTTGGCATCTATCCAACTACGATCCATGTTTAATTTGTCTTCCTAAAACACGACAAAGTTTATGGATTATTACTGAATCCATTACGATAGGGCCAGACGAAGAGTTATATTTTTAAAAAATTAAGAAAAAAGCATGCTAACACAATAATTTCCAATTTAAGTTGGAAATTTTCAATCTTTTGAGAATATTTTTTAGAGTTGACTTCCCTCCTATCTAATAAGTAGGGACAACAAGAAGCCAACTTTATATTTTTGGCCCTTTCTATAAAGAAGGAGGGACAAAACAATAATTTTAAAAAAAATTGGCAGAGTTTTCCCTAAAAGTTAGACTTTCCAATAAATTTACAATTAAAAATATAAGGAAAAAATAATATCATTTAAATAAAACAAAGTCACATGTAATGCCTAATGGCCTTAGGCCTTTATCAGCACTTCACTAGCGTACAAAAAATAAATTAGTAATAATGTCACCACAACAATTTAATTCACAGGAAATAAACTAGCCTAATAAAATTTATATATGCACAACCCAATTCCTTTAAATTTAAAATCAAGTAAAAACACCTAGTTTAGTTCCAATGAAAATACAAAAATAGCAATTTGGCCAAGCCCCTAGATGATTGGAACAAATAATCAATACATTACCCCAGGTTACTTCTTAACTAATCATCTTGTATTTTAAATAGTTTTGTATTTTAAAAAAAATTCAAACACTTACTTGTCTGACATTATATTGCAATCTTATTTCTAGAGCAAATCATCCAAAATGGAATGAGGATTGTCATACAGAAAAAGAAAGCAGCAAGAATGAAAAACCATGCAAATCATAGGAATGGTACACTTTAAAACTTTGTTATTAAATTAATTAGCAGCATAATATATCATTATACACGGATTAGCAGAGAAAAGAAGGGAAAAATTTCAAACACAACATAAGCAAGATTTCAGACATAACGCAAGCACCTAATAAATAATTAATCTCAATCCACAACAATAAAGAAAGGATCAAAGTTGCTGACCTTAGAACTACAACAACACGAAAAGGAGGGAGGATTTCACAATCAAGCCACGAACAGGGAAGGATGAAGCTTTATCCATGCACACCAAACTAGTCACTAGCGGCGAAGGACGTCTCAGCCTTAGTGTTTCAACAGCAGAAGAATGAAAGCAAATCTCGAACAATTGCAAGAGATTTCAGCAGATAAGGGAAAGGGGTTTCAAAGAATTTCACACAGGGAACGATCTCCACCAACTGTAAACAACCCACAGCCATTGACGATGCAAAATGACAGCACAGGCCAAAGGAAGAAGAGCGAAAGAATGAAATAAGTGGGAAGAAGATTAGAGTAATAGAGATTTGGAAACAAAACTTGAACGAAAAGGGTTAGAAGACTGAGAGGAAATTAGTTGCTTATCCTCAAAATTACACTAAAGCTAACCCTAATGCAATATAGGGCCAACCCTAGGTCATCTCCCAAGGAATGGTTTTAAGTCTAATTGAAAGTTATCTAGTGAAATAAATCAACCAAAGTTTGTAGGAATTTAGTTATCTATCTAATTATCTAAACTAATTACCTAATATGCAAGTAATTAAAATGCTAGTGAAAGTGAGTGAAATGAACTTCCCTTTTTACAATAATGGAACCCTAGAGATTAGTTGATTTTGGACTCATTATCTTCTCATGATTAGGCTAAGTTTAGCTTCCCTTTCCTCTTGACTAAAGCTGTCATGACTTAAGAAAATTATCCTAAGCCAATTAACCTAATTACTAACCTCCCTAGGTCTTAGATTAAAGTCCCTAGTTCAATTAACCAATTGGTGAAGACATTAGCCAAGTGATTCATTCAAAATCCTCTCTCAACAGCCATGGTCAAACACATAAATTGAGCAACCACAAGATTATGTCAAGCTACTCAATAACACAAGCATTAACACCACAAGATTATGCAATATTAACACAAGAAATTCACTAATTGAAAAACACAAGATTATGTGCCAAACAAAGAGTGGCAAAATTCAGTCATGGCTGTCCAAGGAAGAAATTAAATGAAACAATCCTCTCTCTTTACATCAACATCAAATTCAAATTAGAATTTATAAGCTAAGATGATTAGACCCTAGATTAAGGAATCTAACCATCTAGTAAAAAGAGAAGAGGATAGGAAACAAAAGAACTTAGCCAATTTGAAGCTCAAGACTCATCCTCCATCTTCATCTCTCTAGGATTCCACAAAGAAACTTAGCCAATCTTCATCTTCAAGAACCCTAGTGATTGCTTGTGAAGGCCAAACTCCATAGCTCTTGAATGATGGAAATGAGCTTCAATCCTTGTGAAAATGGAAGGGATGGAACAAAAATGAAGAGAGGAGAAGAATGGTATGAGTTTTGTGGAGGTTTGGTGGCTGAAAATGGAGGTTAGGATGCTGGAAAATGAAGAACAAAAGAGAGAAAATGAAGAACACTATGAACAAGAGAGAGAGAATGTGGAAGATGAATGAGATATGTGTTGGATCCCATTTGGGACTTAAAATGGCGTGCTCCTTGGTGTCTCCCATCAGCTGAAGCTTAATTAAAATAAGGAAAAAGAAATTAAAATGTAAATGGGAGCCTTGTCACACTTGCAAGGTGGCACTTCCTATTGGTTTGTAGATGATTCCAATGTGTGCCTAATTTCCCATGTGTCATCCACATCATTTTAGCTGATCTAATCCCTCAAAATAATCATAATTCACGTGCAAACCATCAGCCATTGTCCTCAAGGAGTGTTGACCTCAATTGCCTAATTGATGCACAAGTCACATGCCACCTATGTCACATAAATCACATAATTCAATTAAATAGCATATGATATAATAAAATCTAATTCATGTCCAGAATTAAATTCATAATTAGAAGGGAGAATTTATTAAATTAATCAAGTTTCAGGCTGCACAAAATTATATAAAAATTTTCACACAAAGGCAAACCAAAAACTAGGACAAACTAAGACACTTAAGAAAGTGTTGACTTTTTTATTTAATTACTCCCAAACTAAAATGAATTTTAAAAATATAATTTCACCATTCATCAACTGGACATAAAATGCACTTTGTCAATTTTTCTTGTACATTTTCTCAAAAGTTCATTTTTTGGACCAAAATGCCCCTAGTGCACTGATCTTAGAAACTTAGGCAAAGTTCCAAATCTAATGCAATGTGTGCACTTGAAGGTGATAAATCATTAATAAAATGGTCCTAATTGACAAATAAAAGTGGGTAACAAATGTGTTCTATCAATTCCCCCACACTTAGCTTTTGCACTCCGGGCAAAATCAAGTGAAAAAGGTCCCAAAAGAAACTATAAGACAAAGAAATAAAAGAAAAACATTGTTTCAAGTCACTAAAATACTAGCTCATGAACTTCTACAAATTATCAATCAATGTGGCAATAATTACGAAAGAATTATGCACATCACAAACAAACCCTTACCAAGAATCAATGTCAAAGAGTAAGCCTCTCTAGGTTAAGTGTTTGCTCTCATCACTCAAAGTGTATAAGGTATTAAATTTCACTCAAAATTTCTTAGGATAAACCCTACTATGAATTTGTAACCCTTCTACATCTCCATCACTAAATAGCACTTGCAATCAAGAATCAAATGGACTTTATTAGGTTGTGATATAGGTAATGAAAGGATGTCTAAGAAATGCATGTATATAAAAAAAATAGGGTTAGCATCAAAATAATGCTAAATCAAGATATATCCCCTTAATATGCAAAGCATAACCTAACTCAATTGAGTGAACACCTTAACACAATGAGGATGGAAAGAAATGATAAGAAATAATAAAACAAATGGAATGGATGAGCTAGGCAACTTTTTATTTTTATTTTTATTTTTTTTCTTTCTTTTCTTTTTTTTTCTTCTTCTTTTTTTTTCTTTTTCTAGCAACTTTATTTCTTTTCTTTTTGACTATATTTTTTTTCAAATCTATCTTTGTTGTTTTTTTTTTGGTTGCCCCTAACTCTTTGAAAACAATGGAAGTAATGGATAGAGAAATGATAATAGGCATCCACTCATTTGATCTAGGACATGCAATGAATATTAAAAAGACATATAAAAGTGTAACATGCATTCCTTGGGGAAAAATAGGGTGAATATTTTTTTTTTTTAAGAATCAAACCAAAGGCTCAAAGTGGCTAACAAAGGATAATAAATAATAATAGGTTGGCTATTTGGCTCTTGGCTATTTTTTATGAATGCCATCTCTCATCTCCTATCAAACAAGTGCAAGATATATGGTCTTAATTAAGAAGTGAAACAAATTCTAGAGGGTAACATCACTAAGGAATTAATCACACATGAGTGTTTAGCCTCTTCCATGAATGGGTAATATGCCACTCTAATCCATTAATTCAAGGTAAAAGAATGTTCATTTCACACCTATTCAATCCTAAAAATTACCACATCTCAAGAATCAAAATATCCATTCAAGAGCTAGGTAATTAAGTAACCTCAAACAAAACAAAACAAAGAAATTTTTTTTTTGAATTTTTTTTTTGCAAAACCAAACAAAACCAAACAAACAAAACAAAATGTTTATTTCTCTCCCCCACACTTAAATCATGCATTGTCCTCAATGTATGTATAGACTAGTGATAAAATAAGGTGAGATCAATAATGAATGCATAACAAAAGTGTGGTGCAGATATTTTTTTTTTTTCAAACTAAAACACAAAACAAAGAAGTCAAATAAAGCAAATAAACTCTAATTTTCCTACTAGGTTCATCTCCCCCACACTTGAACTATACCTATCATTAAATATATCAATTAAAGGAAGGTAAAAGCTCAAGGTTAGAGAGATACAACCTTATCATGGTGGTTCAAAAACATGTTGAGAGAAGTCCTCCTCCTTTTGAAGTGATTTGGCATCTTTGTAGAGCTTGCATAGGTGACCATTGATTTGCATAGTGGAACCCGTGGCTTTATTCAAGAGTTGCAAAACCCCATAGGGAAACACCTTGGTCACTAAATATGGTCCCTCCCACTTAGACTTCAACTTGGCATGCTTATGAATAAACCTTGTTTGGAACAAGAGGACTTGATCTCCTTCTTGGAACTTTTTCCTCAAGATTAGCTTGTCATGAAGGATCCTTGTTTTCTCCTTATAGATTCTAGAAGACTCATAGGCATCCAACCTAAGCTCCTCAAGTTCTTGCATTTGAAGAAATCTCTCCTTAGCCGAAAGATGGAAATCCAAGTTTAGTTTCTTGATGGCCCAATAGGCCCTATGCTCTATCTCCACAGGGAGGTGGCAAGCCTTTCCATACACCAATCGAAAAGGAGACATGCCAATGGGAGTCTTATAAGCGGTCCGATAAGCCCACAAAGCATCCTCCAAGTGTAAAGACCAATCCTTCCTATTTGTGTTCACCACCTTGGTTAGGATTTTCTTGACTTCTCTATTTGATACTTCGGCTTGGCCATTAGTTTGGGGATGATATGGTGTAGAGATTTTGTGATGCACTCCATATTTAGCCAAGAGAGCCTTCATCATCTTATTGCAAAAGTGGGATCCTTGGTCACTTACCAAGGCCTTAGGAACTCCATACCTACAAAAAATATTAGATTTGAGAAACTTCAAAACAATCTTAGCATCACAAGTTCTAGTAGGAATGGCTTCAATCCACTTTGAAACATAATCAACACCAAGTAATATGTACTCAAAACTAAAGGATGGTGGAAAGGGACCCATGAAGTCAATGCCCCAAACATCAAAAATCTCACAAAATAAAATGGGTTGTTGAGGCATTTCATGTCTCTTACCCCAACTACTAACCTTTTGACATTTCAAGCATGCTTTACAAAATTCATAAGAGTCTTTAAACAAGCTAGGCCAATACAATCCACAATCTAAAACCTTCCTAGCTGTCTTATTTGAGCTAAAATGACCACCACATGCATGAGAGTGACAAAATTCAAGAACAGAAGGCACATCAACATCATCAACACACCTCCTAATCACTTTATCACTACAAATCTTCCACATCAAAGGTGGTTCCCAAATGTAAAATCTAGACTCTCTTTTCAATTTTTCAATGGCAAAACGTGAAGCACAAGGAGGCAAGACTCTACACTCAATATAGTTAGCAAAAGAGGCATACCATGGAGGCTTAGATGAAATGGCACACAATGCCTCATCAGGAAATGAATCACAAGGAATAGTAGGGTTAGAGTTTACCATAGTAGCTTTTAAATGAGGTAGTCTAGACAAATGATCCGCTACTTGATTGGTAGAACCACTCCTATCCCTTATCTCCACATCAAATTCTTGCATTAAGATCACCCATCGAATCAAGCGAGGCTTAGAATCTGTCTTCTTAAACAAGTACCTCACAGCAGCATGGTCAGTGTACACAACAACTTTAGAGTTAAGAAGATATGATCTAAATTTATCAAGTGCAAAAACAATAGCAAACAACTCTTTCTCAGTTGTGGTGTAATTAACCTGAGCTGAATCTAGGGTCCTAGATGCATAAGCAATCACATATGATAACTTGCCCTCTCTTTGACCAAGCATAGCTCCCACAGCAAAATTAGAAGCATCACATGACAACTCAAAAGGTAAAGACCAATTTGGGGCTTTAAGAATGGGAGGGGAAATGAGCATGCTTTTCAAAGTGTCAAAACTCCTTTTGCAAGCATCATCAAAAACAAAATCAACATCTTTTTGTAAGAGTTTAGACATAGGCAAAGCAATTTCACTAAACCCCTTTATAAATCTCCTATAAAAGCCTGCATGTCCCAAAAATGATCTCAAATCTTTCAAACAAACAGGATATGGCAAAGAAGCAATCACATCTACTTTGGCCTTATCCACCTCTATGCCATTGGAAGAAATCAAATGGCCTAAAACAATTCCTTTATCTACCATGAAATGGCATTTTTCAAAGTTAAGCACAAGCTTCTTTTCAATGCACCTACCAAGCACTTTATCTAAAGAATGCAAGCATGAATCAAAGGACTCACCATACACAGTAAAATCATCCATAAAGACTTCCATGCAATGTTCAATAAAATCACAAAATATGGACATCATGCATCTTTGAAAAGTACCAGGTGCATTGCAAAGACCAAAAGGCATCCTCCTATAGGCAAATGTACCAAAGGGGCATGTAAAGGTAGTCTTATCTTGGTCACTAGGAGCTATAGGAATCTGAAAATACCCACTAAACCCATCTAGGAAGCAATAATGGGACTTGGAAGCCAATCTCTCAAGCATTTGATCAATAAAAGGCAAAGGAAAATGGTCCTTCCTAGTCACATTATTGAGCTTCCTATAGTCTATGCACACTCTCCAAGCATTTTGAACTCTAGTTGGAACAAGCTCTCCTTTCTCATTTTTTACCACAGTAATCCCCCCTTTCTTAGGTACAACTTGGGTTGGAGACACCCACTCACTGTCAGCTATAGGATAGATGATCCCAGCACTAAGTAGCTTAACAACCTCTTTCTTTACCACATCTAAAATCAATGGGTTAAGTCTCCTTTGTGGTTGCCTAATGGGCTTAGCATTGTCCTCAAGAAAAATTTTATGTGTGCACACAATAGGGTCAATACCAGGAATGTCAGCCAAAGTCCAACCAATAGCATGTATGTTCTTTCTCAACACATCAAGTAATGCATTTTCTTCCTCAAGAGATAAAGAGTTAGAAATTATTACCGGAAGCTTCTCATTCTCAATGAGATATGCATACTTGAGATTGGATGGTAAAGGCTTCAACTCCAAGGTAGGTGGCTCTACACAAGAGGGAATGAGCTTCTTCAAGTCTAATTTGGTGGAATATTCCATGGTACTATCTTGTCTTTTAGGCTTCTCACTTGTTTTTGATTTCTCCTCTTCTTTCTTTACAGCCTCCCCCTTTTCTTGCAACTTGTCCTCAAGTGCTTGGACTTGAGCCACGGCCTCGACATGTGAAAGTGTAGAATTTTCCTCCAATAGCTTGGGAATCCTAAGAACATCAAGCTCGAGTGGAGAAAAACTCATAGATTCGGCCTTAATGGCTTTAGTACCTACAACACAAGAAGATATACCCTTCTCAAGCATTTCAAGATCAAGCATAGGAGATATTTTAAACAAATCATGAGAAGAAGTAGTTGCATCATTCAAGCATGCATCAATCTCTAAACAAATAGGACAACTACATCCATCAATACATGTAGTAGTAACAAGAGACAAATCATCATCAACATGTGAGAAAGAATCAAGCATGTGAGACTCACAAGCATCATGAAGCAATAACTCAATGGAACTTACACCTAACAAAGAATAATCCTCAAAAGGATGTTTCATTGCTTCATATATATTAAAAATAACATGATCCTCTCCACATTTCAAAATCAAACTACCTTTTTCCATGTCAATCAATGTACGGGCAGTCCTCATAAATGGCCTTCCTAAAATCAAAATATCATCCCCACTCCCTTCTTTTGACATATCAAGCACATAGAAATCCACAGGAAATAATAGACCTTTAACACAAACCAACAAGTCTTCTACTACTCCATGTGGTCTTCTAACACTTCTATCCGCTAATTGGCATATCATAGGTGTCTTATGCATGCAATCAAGACTCAAGGCATGATAAATTGAAAGAGGCATAACATTAATGGCTGCACCTAAGTCTATCAATGCATGAGAAAAATGTGTGTTGCCAATCTTGCATGGAATTGTGAAGGAACCGGGGTCCTCACATTTTATAGGGAGTTGAGGCTTCA
Organism: Prosopis cineraria; assembly: GCF_029017545.1. Lineage (NCBI taxonomy): Eukaryota > Viridiplantae > Streptophyta > Magnoliopsida > Fabales > Fabaceae > Prosopis > Prosopis cineraria. The sequence continues at coordinate 19,355,668 of NW_026555334.1, read as the reverse complement.
TGATAGCACTCACAGATGAGGGTAATTGTACCCTTGCATTAGGCCTAAATTTTCTTTTATTTGTACAACAATCTTTCAAAAATTTGGCATACTTAGGAAAGTTCTTAACTACATCCATCAAGGGTACATTAACATGAATCTTGTGGAAGAAATCATATACCTCTTGATCAAATTGTCCCTTTACTTGCTTAGGGACCACTTGTGCTTGTGGAAAAGGAAGCTTCTTCATAATCTCTTGACTTTGCTTTCCTTCTTCCTTCCTTGAACTCTCCTTTCTTGTTTCACTTTGCTCGGCCTCTCCCTCTTTTTCCTTACTAAACAACTCGGCCATAGTCCCCTTTTCCACCTTAGATGGTGGTTGCTCACATATGATCTCCTCAATGTTTTCATCCTCATCATCTCTACAAAAAGATGCATCATTAGGAGCAAAAGAAGAACTAGAAACATTAACATCAATTGAAGAATTTAAAGAGGGCTTCTCGGCCTTCCCTTGTCTTTTGTCTTCTTGTACTCTTTCTCCCAACTCCTTGCCACTCCTCAATGTGATAGCATTAAGATTAGCTTTAGGATTAGCAACGGTGTTGGATGGTAATGTAGAGGCTTGAGCATTGGCTGCACTTAATTGGTTAGCAAGCATATTCATTTGAGAAGTAAGGGCATCAATTTTAGAGTTCATGTTCTCACACTTGTTACCCATACTCTCTACCTTGTTCCCTAAGCCATCATACATGTTTTTATACAAAGAGTTCATTTCAATCAACTGCTTACGTAACACATTCACATCATTAGAAGAGTTCGAATTAGAAGAACTCTCAATTGGAACAAGCCTCCTATCACTATAAGAATTAGAAGAAGGTGTAAGAGAATTACCACTTGGATTGTAGCTTTGAGAAGAGCTACCTTGAGACAAATGAGGTGGAGGGTCACGGCCAAAGGTGTTTTGATAGGATCCTCTTTGTTGATTGTCTTGTAAAGCCACATTTGGATTTGAATAGGAGAAATTAGGATGGTCTCTCCATGAAGGGTTGTAAGTATTAGAATAAGCTCCTTGCCCTTGCCTCCCACCATAGGATTGTTTTCCATTGTAGATAGCATTTACTTGTTCAAACTTAATAGGACAATTGCTTTCTACATGCATAGGTGAGTCACAAAAAGTACAAGAATAAGGGACAAGTGCTTGAGAAGTACTTACATTGCTCACTTGAGATATTTGTGGAGCCAACATTCTCCCAATCTTGGCAGCTAGCAAGTCCACATATGAATCATTAAGAACTGAGGAACCTACCATATTCACATTTCTCTTTTCCCTTGTAGAGTATTGAGCACCACTTGAAGCCATCTTGTCAATTAGTTCCCAAGCCTTTAAGGAAGTGAGGTCAATCAAGCATCCACCACTAGCGGCATCAATGTTAACTTTGTCTCTTGGAATCAAGCCCTCATAGAAATATTGGACTAAATTCTCACTAGAAATTTGATGGTGTGGGCATTTAGCCAAAAGGCCTTGGAATCTAGTCCAATACTCATAGAGACTCTCATCCTCTCCTTGTTGGACCCCATAGATTTGCTTTCTCAAATTGGTGACCTTGGAATTTGGAAAGAATTTATCTAAGAAGAGTCTTCTTAGCTCGGCCCATGTGCTCACTTTCACATAAGAAGGGTAGTTGAAATACCACTCCTTTGCTAAACCTTCAAGAGAAAATACAAAAGCCTTAGCTTGAACATCATCAACATTTACATGCATAGGCTTCATAGTATCACAAACCAATAGGAAAGTATGCAAAAACCTATGACAATCCTCTCCTGGTAACCCATGAAATTTAGGCAATGCATTAATCAAGGAGGATTTAATTTCAAATTGAACATTAGTAGGAGGAACATATAAGCCATAAGGATTATCATGCCAATTAGGTTGAGTTAATTGCCTAATGCTCCTCTCCTCTCTAGGGTTATGCAAGCCTTCAAATTCATTATTAACATGGCCATCATCATGCAAATTCTCATTCCCATTCCCATGGCCCTCATTATGCACATGCTCATGTCCTAAGATACCTTCCATTGTTGAATTACAAACCAAATGAGAATCAAGAATAGGTTGTGATCTTCTCAATCTAGAAATAGTCCTTTCAATTTCTGGATCTAATTCAACAAAAGAGGTATGTTTTCTTCGGGTCATGCACTAATCAAGCTCAAGAAAATTAAGAACAAAGAACAAGCTAAACTAAAATGCAAATCAACATGAAACAATTCAAAACACACAAAAGCAAGAGAAATAATTTTTTTTTATTTTTTTTATTAAACTCAATAGCAACAAAATGAAAAAAAAAATAACACCAAACAAGTAGAAAGAGAGTTAGAAATGCTCAATCAAGAAGCTTTGGCAATTCTGGAATTCGCACAGTAGGCTCTCTGGAGACAGTGAACTTGTGAATTTTCTATCAGCAAATCCACATGATAAATTCCCCTGAAACTTTTATGAGAAACACAAGAGATATACAGGAAAATTATATAAAACTTTTAGATTAAAAATCCTGCCCAATCGTTCCCAGAATTTTTCACAAGTTGGTCCTCAAGTCTGGAGAAACAGGATTTCGTCCAGAAGACCTTCAGAGCTTCTAACAAACTTTCAAATAGGAAAATGGAAAAATTGAAGAAAATCCTAAACACAAGAAACAAAGATAAGACAGCGATAAGAAAAATGAAACTGGAATCAATCAATTTGAACGCACAAAGAGGAAGATATGCTAACTCAAAATTGAAACAGGGTTTTGGAATCCTCTGTAATGGCTCCCTGGACCTTGTTAGATTGTAAAATTTCCACAGGACACTTCCCACGTCCAAAATTGACCAAACCAATTTTAAAGTGAAGCTAGGATATAGAGCTTTCAATGAAATAAATTTCAAGTTCAAATTCCCTCAGACTCATTCCCAGTTAATTTTTCAATTTCAGACAGAGACACTAGAAACAGAGTATTTTCAGCTCTACACCAAACCAACGAAAATTGCACTAATTTTTTTTTCTTTTTCAAAACAGAATAAAAACACTCAAAACACACAAAAAACACTAAACAAAACACAAAACACAAATTTTTATAATTTTTCAAAAAATTTTCAGGAACACTAAAAATGTAAATTAAGTACTAAACAACCTTAGAATTAAACTTAAACCATTCCCCGGCAACGGCGCCAAAATTTTGATAGGAAATTAGTCGCTTATCCTCAAAATTACACTAAAGCTAACCCTAATGCAATATAGGGCCAACCCTAGGTCATCTCCCAAGGAATGGTTTTAAGTCTAATTGAAAGTTATCTAGTGAAATAAATCAACCAAAGTTTGTAGGAATTTAGTTATCTAGCTAATTATCTAAACTAATTACCTAATATGCAAGTAATTAAAATGCTAGTGAAAGTGAGTGAAATGAACTTCCCTTTTTACAATAATGGAACCCTAGAGATTAGTTGATTTTGGACTCATTATCTTCTCATGATTAGGCTAAGTTTAGCTTCCCTTTCCTCTTGACTAAAGCTGTCATGACTTAAGAAAATTATCCTAAGCCAATTAACCTAATTAGCTAACCTCCCTAGGTCTTAGATTAAAGTCCCTAGTTCAATTAACCAATTGGTGAAGACATTAGCCAAGTGATTCACTCAAAATCCTCTCTCAACAGCCATGGTCAAACACATAAATTGAGCAACCACAAGATTATGTCAAGCTACTCAACAACACAAGCATTAACACCACAAGATTATGCAATATTAACACAAGAAATTCACTAATTGAAAAACACAAGATTATGTGCCAAACAAAGAGTGGCAAAATTCAGTCATGGCTGTCCAAGGAAGAAATTAAATGAAACAATCCTCTCTCTTTACATCAACATCAAATTCAAATTAGAATTTATAAGCTAAGATGATTAAACCCTAGATTAAGGAATCTAACCATCTAGTAAAAAGAGAAGAGGATAGGAAACAAAAGAACTTAGCCAATTTGAAGCTCAAGACTCATCCTCCATCTTCATCTCTCTAGGATTCCACAAAGAAACTTAGCCAATCTTCATCTTCAAGAACCCTAGTGATTGCTTGTGAAGGCCAAACTCCATAGCTCTTGAATGATGGAAATGAGCTTCAATCCTTGTGAAAATGGAAGGGATGGAACGAAAATGAAGAGAGGAGAAGAATGGTATGAGTTTTGTGGAGGTTTGGTGGCTGAAAATGGAGGTTAGGGTGCTGGAAAATGAAGAACAAAAGAGAGAAAATGAAGAACACTATGAACAAGAGAGAGAGAATGTGGAAGATGAATGAGATATGTGTTGGATCCCATTTGGGACTTAAAATGGCGTGCTCCTTGGTGTCTCCCATCAGCTGAAGCTTAATTAAAATAAGGAAAAAGAAATTAAAATGTAAATGGGAGCCTTGTCACACTTGCAAGGTGGCAACTTCCTATTGGTTTGTAGATGATTCCAATGTGTGCCTAATTTCCCATGTGTCATCCACATCATTTTAGCTGATCTAATCCCTCAAAATAATCATAATTCACGTGCAAACCATCAGCCATTGTCCTCAAGGAGTGTTGACCTCAATTGCCCAATTGATGCACAAGTCACATGCCACCTATGTCACATAAATCACATAATTCAATTAAATAGCATATGATATAATAAAATCTAATTCATGTCCAGAATTAAATTCATAATTAGAAGGGAGAATTTATTAAATTAACCAAGTTTCAGGCTGCACAAAATTATATAAAAATTTTCACACAAAGGCAAACCAAAAACTAGGACAAACTAAGACACTTAAGAAAGTGTTGACTTTTTTATTTAATTACTCCCAAACTAAAATGAATTTTAAAAATATAATTTCACCATTCATCAACTGGACATAAAATGCACTTTGTCAATTTTTCTTGTACATTTTCTCAAAAGTTCATTTTTTGGACCAAAATGCCCCTAGTGCACTGATCTTAGAAACTTAGGCAAAGTTCCAAATCTAATGCAATGTGTGCACTTGAAGGTGATAAATCATTAATAAAATGGTCCTAATTGACAAATAAAAGTGGGTAACAAATGTGTTCTATCAAAGACGATGAACTCT